>NC_134503.1:23435129-23555129 GCF_040206685.1 Ascaphus truei
GCATGAAAAGTAATAAGGTATCCGCCTAATGATGTGTGGAGCCTGTTTCTCTGCTGTCTGGGAGTAGTGAAGCGGTGCTCCCCACACCACGTTCTCTTACTATTTGTACAATACTTACAACAGGTACAAGCAGGCAGCGCTTACACGTGTTATATAACACCGCTCTCATGTTCCTGCATTGGTAACATCTTCCCCATCTGCATGTCGCAGCCTCAGTACTGTTACGCAAACCGTGCAAATCATTTTTCTGGGGCAAACTATTGCAATGTTAGAGATTAACTTGATTGGAACCCAAGGACAATCATCCTTGAAGTCTATATATAAAAACCCCTAAGGCAGTAATTCTTGACTCCAGTCTTAAAAGATCCCCCAACAGGTCAGGTTTTCAGGATTTCCCTGCTTCAGCACAGGTGCATCAATCAATCCATGCTTCAGCACAGGTGGCTCAATCAGTAGCTCAGTCTTTGACTGAGCCACTGAGCCACCTCTGCTGAAGCTGGGATATCTTTAAAACCAGACCTGTTGGGAGGGTCTTGAGGACTGGAGTTGAGAATCCTTGCCTTAAAATATCCGAAGTGATTTCGTGGGGGTATTGCAATCTCCCATGAAGGATTTAGAAACTGTCCTCCAGTAATGGAAGACGTCTCCTATGCCAGAGGATGCTTCAAATTGTGCTTCTCTGTTCCTCCTGTCATATGATTTAGAAGATGAAGAAGTCAATAGCTTGTCCTCATGCCACACTGCCCCTATAGCATTGCTGGGCTGCCTCCCTACATCCCTACACCACGCCTGTTTCTTTCCTATTGTTATCTAAACAGATTTGGCCTGCTATCCAAGCTCAGAAAACGACATCATATGATGCTTGGGTATCATTTCCCTGCGCTCTGACACCTGGTGAGGTGATGTCTTTTCTATTACACTCCCTGTCGGCATTTTGTAGACAGAGAAGACAAAGTGTTTCTCTTCGGGAAGGAGAATATTAATGAGACTGCCATTGAATCCGCTCCGTTCTAAAAGAGATGAACTTTGCTTTGCAGGCTGTGGTTAGTTTATATAGAGCAGGAGTGGCAACCAGTCCTCCAGGGCCACCAACTGGTCAGGTTTTATGGATACCCTGCTTCAGCACAGATGGCTCAATCTTTTCTCAGTCGTTGACTATGTACCACCTGTGATGAAGCAGGGATATCTGACCTGTTAGTGGCACGCCCCTACTACAGAGTATAGTATCGGTGTATGTGCCGGTAGGGCAAACTGGCATCACTGAACTGGGATGAAGCCCAGCTAGCTATCCCGAAATCCATGTAACTTGGCCACCTATGTAAGGCTTATTTCGGCCAAATGTAATTTAATATCTGGGGGAGAACAGGGAATGTATATTGCACTATGTATGTAAGAAGGGCACTTTAAGCATGCATAAAGCAAAGCACGTTATTCCCTGTAAATGCAATCCCCCAGTTTAGTGAATCAACATTGTTCTACATTGTTCATTGTTCATCTACATTGTTCATTGTTCTACATTCTAAATTAGCAGACTTGTAATGTGATTTGCACGTGTACATTTCTATGGAGGGGACTCTGATTTAATCAGCCGATGTTCCTGCAGAGAAATGTAGATTGAGACAAAGGCTGGGAGCGTGGAGGTGTTAAAGACATTTGCTGAGTGGGAAAGAGTAGACAATTAGGTCTGTTCTTTTCAGACTTTGAGACTCCTACCCAGTAGGAGGTCTTGAGTGCCTTAACACGCCCCATCTCTGGCTTTTGTGGTACCAACCTAATCTATGCTCTGATTGGCCGACAGCCCCCCTCCCATGTAAAGGATAGCCACAGAGGGCTATATAGGGGTGCTGCTGATCAGAGATGAGATTCCCTCAGAGGACCACCTGAGCAACACTTTGGGAAGGAGTGTAGAGACTGAGAGACATTCTGTGAAGGAGTTTGGATCTTGACTGTGACCAGCTGGAGATACATGTCAGAGTGGCTTCTGTGTGATCATCTCTCTGATATCCTGGACGAGAAGCGGACAGGGCAAGCCTTCTTGAAGCAGGCCCTTGCACCTAGCGAGGCTAGAGTCTACTCCCCGGGCCCCCAGTTGGTATTGTATCTTGTTTTGTGCATCTTTGTTCTGTCTGCTGGCGTGCCAGAATAAACCCCATTTTATTCAACAACCTTGTCCCGTCTGGTGCTAGTGATCCCGGTGGTTTCGGTGTAAAAGTACTGGTCTCCTGTGACGGTGTACAAGTCACTTTATCTTTCACATTAGAGAAGTGATTAGCTGCCCAAACTGTAGATATTATATTCAGAGAAAAAGGATTACAATTGTTTCTCAATTGTAATAAACGTAATTGAATATGAGCGTGCATGAATCACCTACACAAAGTTTCATATAGCGTTTTTCTCCCAATGGGACGCAAAGTGCCTCACAATTACTGTACAGCGCGCGGTACACAGCTCATAGGATTGCTAAACCCAGAGAATGTAAAATGCAAGCTGAATAGTATAGGCACAAAGAAGCCCTGTGCAGAAGAGCTTACAGTCTGATCTGTAGCACCCGAGGCAAATGCAGTGACTTATTGCACGGAGCTGCAGTCTTACACATCCCATCCTTGTCCAAGCTGAAGGGAACCATGCTGCTTTCACGTACGGCATCATATGCAGGCACTCCATGTTAGTGCAGTGACAAGACCTTCTGTGATCACAAACAGGTTCCCTCTGTATCCTCCTGCCCCCCACAAGCCTCTATATAACAAGACACCTTACTCAAGGTGCCCATCTGCAGCAACGGAAGGCGTTACTTCATACTTGGTTATGGAGTATTACGTGTTGGAGTTGGCTTTACCCATGCGCCTAAAATGCACCAGATTATAAAACAGACATATCACACCTGATGCAGATGTCACTAAATAACAGACCGGTCACTGCCTAGTGAGAGCTTTGGCTCCGCAGACACAGAGCTCTGATATTATACAAGCGTCTCTGTGTGGCAGGTCTCAGGCGGAGACATATATCAGATTCTCAGTTGGATCCGTGATATGCAGAATATCAGCCATGGACCAATCCCTTCACTGTCACACAGGCCAGCAGCCTAACGAATTCTACTAAAAGCATCGTGGGGAACCAAGGGATATAACAGAGGTGGCTTTGACATTTCTGAAAAGGACATTCAAAAATAAATGAATGTAATAATGAAGGGTGAAAAATGCAGATCTTTTCCAACAAAAAAGAAAATGCAGGAAGTAAAATATACTTATTGCACAATAGGAGAAAATGATGCTTTTCACAGGGGTCCCTGACCCAAGATTGACCCACAAAAGCTTGGTACATCTCCCAGACACAGGACCCTGAAAACAACCAACAAATGTGACAGATTCCATGGATTTCAAGAAAAGCCGACGTGAAACAGACCAAGAGCCAGATTTCATAGCAATGTGCAATAGGTTTTGAAAATAGATCACAGAGCCCCAAAAGCCATACAAAGCGTGGGAGAGATCCGGCAAGGAAGATGACCCTACGGACCAGCTCACAATGCTTCTGTGTCAGATACGTATTCTTCCCCTCTGAATACAGTGCCATAGCGAGTTTCATTCTTACCATTCCCTTTGACAGCTTACACAATACGAGCTACGCAATCTGGGTTTGACTAAAAAGAGGTGTGAAAAATAATGTACATCAATGTGTTTTATACAGAACCGCTTCCATTGTAACTTCTGTGTGAGATTTCAATACACTTATACCACTGCGATAGGTTCCTGATTCCCAATAAAAGTAATAAATGATAATATAATGCCTATATTTCGCACACACGTTCGTACCCATAAAATCAGGTGTGCTTTCTCTTGGGATAGTTCTTGGATTCATTGTATTGCCTAGAATTGCTTTTATAACCTGCAACATACTGCACAATACAGAAGCAAAAACAGCTTGGAATATGCACATATCTTTAAAGCTTTTGCTTTGTCCTAGCCATCTTAATCTCTTTGACGCCTCTTTCTATGTTATGTGTGAGAGATAAAGTAAGGATAGTGAATACCACTGAAAAGCAATCTCATTTTGCATCATGAGTAGCTGAGCTAGTCCTGTTTAAGCTTCAGAAACACATTCTGCATACGCATTGCTTGCAAAGCTATTAGAAACAGATTTTATCCCTTGGAAAATCGCGTGACGTTTCGTCAACCAACAATAAAAAGAAAAAAATGGTCCTGAAATCGCAATCGAATACCTTTCCCATGTTAAGTCTCCATGGCGGCCGCTGCTTTTAAGCAGGCAACCTCGGTGACTGCGGTGAATGAGTAACCAGCAGGGATAACTAGCATTCTAAGTGAAGTGTTACTAGGTGCCTGAGCTTGAAACATGTAAATTTGAAGGCGGTTTGTCCCCCTGTGGATGATTTAAATGTTAAGTACATCCCCGAGTCGCGGATACACGAAATGGAATCTGAAAACTATTATCTCCGGTCGAAATGAACCTTCAATTTACTTACTGCACAGGAAGGGCAGATTCTATTCATTTTCCCTGCCAGCAGGTCCCCTTTCTGTGCATAATAGGCTTCGCATGTGTAATTAACACATAAAGACTGCTGCTACCAGCTTTCCTTCAGGTGCATGCTGGTAGGAGTGTTCCAGAGAACGGTGTGGGCTGCAGTAGCTTTTTACATGGGGATTGAAGATTAGATATTCATTGACTGCCTGACAAAGACATGTTACAAGGGGCTAAGGTTGGGCCCTGCTGTTGGGAGCCCAGGTGTGGACAAAGCAAACATATGGGTCATGTAGCCCATGAAATAAAGAAACGGATAGTCCAGTCGGCATCAATAGGCTCCTACGGACTGGATTTTATCCCGTGCATATACAGAGTGAAACGGCGCATTAAATCGCTAATAAAAGTATGATTCTGAAACCTGCAATTATCAGGGCGGCTCTAATTGTGCTTTTAAAAAACAACTGATTATCTTTTCCAGGGCTTGAACTTTAATTAGGCTTGTAATCACACACATGGTAATTGTCTGAAACATCTATTTAACACCAATTTATGTACCATTCATATATATGCGAAACCAAGTGCCACCTATTTTCTCTTTGACGGTGTGAATGAAGTGATAAAGCTGCAAGGGGACGGTGGGCGTTTCTTCCAGCGCACACGCAAACGCTATTCGGATAACGCACGGTAGTTCCTCCTCCAGCACTCGCATGGTTACATTGCCAGGACTGGTTTTCTTTACTTGCATGCACAACAAATATAAAAAGTCTGTTAACCAACTTTCCCCCCCAGCGGAGACAGGTTACTACTAATCAGGGAACTTTCTCCCAGCGGAGACAGGTTACTAGTCAGGGAACTTTCCCCCAGCGGAGACAGGTTACTAGTCAGGGAACTTTCTCCCAGCGGAGACAGGTTACTAGTCAGGTAACTTTCCCCCAGCGGAGACAGGTTACTAGTCAGGGAACTTTCTCCCAGCAGAGACAGGTTACTAGTCAGGGAACTTTCTCCCCCCAGCGGAGACAGGTTACTAGTCAGAGAACTTTCCCCCCCAGCAGAGACAGGTTACTAGTCAGGGAACTTTCCCCCCCAGCGGAGACAGGTTACTAGTCAGGGAACTTTCCCCCAGCGGAGACAGGTTACTACTAGTCAGGGAACTTTCTCCCAGCGGAGACAGGTTACTAGTCAGAGAACTTCCCCCCCAGCGGAGACAGGTTACTAGTCAGAGAACTTTCTCCCCTCAGCGGAGACAGGTTACTAGTCAGGGAACTTTCTCCCCTCAGCGGAGACAGGTTACTAGTCAGGGAACTTTCTCCCCCCAGCAGAGACAGGTTACTAGTCAGGGAACTTTCCCCCCCAGTGGAGACAGGTTACTAGTCAGGGAACTTTCTCCCAGCGGAGACAGGTTACTAGTCAGGGAACTTTCTCCCAGCAGAGACAGGTTACTACTAGTCAGGGAACTTTCTCCCAGCAGAGACAGGTTACTAGTCAGGGAACTTTCTCCCAGCAGAGACAGGTTACTAGTCAGGGAACTTCCCCCCCAGCGGAGACAGGTTACTACTAGTCAGGGAACTTTCTCCCAGCAGAGATAGGTTACTAGTCAGGGAACTTTCTCCCAGCAGAGACAGGTTACTAGTCAGGGAACTTTCTCCCAGCGGAGACAGGTTACTACTAGTCAGGGAACTTTCTCCCAGCGGAGACAGGTTACTAGTCAGGGAACTTTCTCCCAGCGGAGACAGGTTACTACTAGTCAGGGAACTTTCTCCCAGCAGAGACAGGTTACTAGTCAGGGAACTTTCTCCCAGCAGAGACAGGTTACTAGTCAGGGAACTTTCTCCCAGCGGAGACAGGTTACTACTAGTCAGGGAACTTTCTCCCAACGGAGACAGGTTACTAGTCAGAGAACTTTCTCCCAGCGGAGACAGGTTACTAGTCAGGGAACTTTCTCCCAGCGGAGACAGGTTACTAGTCAGGGAACTTTCTCTCAGGGGAGACAGGTTACTAGTCAGGGAACTTTCTCCCAGCGGAGACAGGTTACTAGTCAGGGAACTTTCCCCCAGCGGAGACAGGTTACTAGTCAGGGAACTTTCTCCCAGGGGAGACAGGTTACTAGTCAGGGAACTTTCTCCCAGCGGAGACAGGTTACTAGTCAGGGAACTTTCCCCCAGCGGAGACAGGTTACTAGTCAGGGAACTTTCTCCCAGCGGAGACAGGTTACTAGTCAGAGAACTTCCCCCCCAGCGGAGACAGGTTACTAGTCAGAGAACTTTCTCCCAGCGGAGACAGGTTACTAGTCAGAGAACTTTCTCACCAGCTGAGACAGGTTACTAGTCAGAGAACTTTCTCACCAGCTGAGACAGGTTACTAGTCAGAGAACTTCCCCCCCAGCGGAGACAGGTTACTAGTCAGAGAACTTTCTCCCAGCGGAGACAGGTTACTAGTCAGGGAACTTTCCCCCAGCGGAGACAGGTTACTAGTCAGGGAACTTTCTCCCAGCGGAGACAGGTTACTAGTCAGGGAACTTTCTCAGAGCGGAGACAGGTTACTAGTCAGGGAACTTTCTCCCCCAGCGGAGACAGGTTACTAGTCAGGGAACTTTCCCCCAGCGGAGACAGGTTACTAGTCAGGGAACTTTCTCCCAGCGGAGACAGGTTACTAGTCAGAGAACTTCCCCCCCAGCGGAGACAGGTTACTAGTCAGGGAACTTTCTCCCCCCAGCGGAGACAGGTTACTAGTCAGGGAACTTTATCCCCCCAGCGGAGACAGGTTACTAGTCAGGGAACTTTCTCCCAGCAGAGACAGGTTACTAGTCAGAGAACTTCCCCCCCAGCGGAGACAGGTTACTAGTCAGAGAACTTTCTCCCAGCGGAGACAGGTTACTAGTCAGAGAACTTCCCCCCCAGCGGAGACAGGTTACTAGTCAGGGAACTTTCTCCCAGCGGAGACAGGTTACTAGTCAGGGAACTTTCTCCCAGCGGAGACAGGTTACTACTAGTCAGGGAACTTTCTCCCCCCAGCGGAGACAGGTTACTAGTCAGGGAACTTTCTCCCCCCAGCGGAGACAGGTTACCAGTCAGAGAACTTTCTCCCAGCAGAGACAGGTTACTAGTCAGAGAACTTTCTCCCAGCGGAGACAGGTTACTAGTCAGGGAACTTTCTCCCAGCGGAGACAGGTTACTAGTCAGGGAACTTTCTCCCCCAGCGGAGACAGGTTACTAGTCAGGGAACTTTCTCCCAGCGGAGACAGGTTACTACTAGTCAGGGAACTTTCTCCCAGCGGAGACAGGTTACTAGTCAGGGAACTTTCTCCCAGCGGAGACAGGTTACTACTAGTCAGGGAACTTCCCCCAGCGGAGACAGGTTACTAGTCAGGGAACTTTCTCCCAGCGGAGACAGGTTACTACTAGTCAGGGAACTTTCTCCCAGCGGAGACAGGTACTAGTCAGGGAACTTTCTCCCAGCGGAGACAGGTTACTACTAGTCAGGGAACTTTCCCCCAGCGGAGACAGGTTACTAGTCAGGGAACTTTCTCCCCCCAGCGGAGACAGGTTACTACTAGTCAGGGAACTTTCCCCCAGGGGAGACAGGTTACTAGCCAGGGAACTTTTTCCCAGCGGAGACAGGTTACTACTGGTCAGGGAACTTTCTCCCAGGGGAGATAGCTTACTAGTTAGAGAGGTTTCTGTCACTTTAAAGCAGCAAAACGTGTGAAATCTTATATGGATTTTTTAAATAAATCAGTTCTGTAGTATTAGATAATACTGCATTAAAAAAAATATTATTCAACTCTTAATGCCATTTTTAAATTAGTTTTAATGCACCCGTTGATTTCTATAGTAGGTTTTAGCCCACTACCCTAGCAGTGCAAGATCTTTGCCCCACTTTCCCATTTGTAAAAATCTGATGTGAACAAAAATCTGTTGCCAATATTCCCAGCAGTTTGAGCTGCAAACTGTAACAATAGGCAATGTTACCGTAGTAATATGAGAATCCATTGTAGCTGCTGAGTTGCACGGACTAAAGCTGCCAATATATTGGTGACACAATCAGCCTTTGTACAGATGCATAACAGGAGCACCACATGATTGCCAGCTTAGGTAAGAATGTAAAATGATACAACGTCCCATGCTTTACATATACACATAAGAAAAAAAGGGGGAATGTAGCATTGCTGCTTTATCCGGCCTGAGAACACATACTGTACATTGCTCCCGTGTCCCAGTTATCCGGCCTGAGAACACATACTGTACATTGCTCCCGTGTCCCAGTTATCCGGCCTGAGAACACATACTGTACATTGCTCCCGTGTCCCAGTTATCCGGCCTGAGAACACATACTGTACATTGCTCCTGTGTCCCAGTTATCCGGCCTGAGAACACATACTGTACATTGCTCCCATGTCCCAGTTATCCGCTCTGAGAACACATACTGTACATTGCTCCTGTGTCGCAGTTATCCACCCTGAGAACACATACTGTACATTGTTCCTGTGTCCCAGTTATCCGGCCTGAGAACACATACTGCACATTGCTCCTGTGTCCCAGTTATCCGCCCTGAGAACACATACTGTACATTGCTCCCGTGTCCCAGTTATCCGCCCTGAGAACACATACTGTACATTGCTCCCGTGTCCCAGTTATCCACCCTGAGAACACATACTGTACATTGCTCCCGTGTCCCAGTTATCCGCCCTGAGAACACACACTGTACATTGCTCCCGTGTCCCAGTTATCCGCTCTGAGAACACATACTGTACATTGCTCCCGTGTCCCAGTTATCCGCTCTGAGAACACATACTGTACATTGCTCCCGTGTCCCAGTTATCCGCCCTGAGAACACATACTGTACATTGTTCCCGTGTCCCAGTTATCCACCCTGAGAACACATACTGTACATTGCTCCCGTGTCCCAGTTATCCGGCCTGAGAACACATACTGTACATTGCTCCCGTGTCCCAGTTATCCGGCCTGAGAACACATACTGTACATTGCTCCCGTGTCCCAGTTATCCGCCATGAGAACACATACTGTACATTGCTCCCGTGTCCCAGTTATCCGCTCTGAGAACACATACTGTACATTGCTCCTGTGTCCCAGTTATCCGCTCTGAGAACACATACTGTACATTGCTCCCGTGTCCCAGTTATCCGCTCTGAGAACACATACTGTACATTGCTCCCGTGTCCCAGTTATCCGCCCTGAGAACACATACTGTACATTGCTCCCGTGTCCCAGTTATCCGGCCTGAGAACACATACTGTACATTGCTCCTGTGTCCCAGTTATCCGCCCTGAGAACACATACTGTACATTGCTCCCGTGTCCCAGTTATCCGGCCTGAGAACACATACTGTACATTGCTCCTGTGTCCCAGTTATCCGGCCTGAGAACACATACTATACATTGCTCCTGTGTCCCAGTTATCCGCCCCAACTCTTTCTGCTGCTCACCCACAGTGATTCACCCTGATACAAAGTGGCACCCACGCTACATGATACGGTTTTCTTCCGTGTGCAGCAGTAGTTGGAACGTGACACACAGGGCCATATTACATTGAGTTATGGGATGGGTAAGGATGGGGTGTTTCTCCCCCACATGTCAGCAGCGTGCCTTCACAATCACAAAGCCCTTCTCTTTGCACTGTACCAGCCCTTCCCCTCTTGAAATGTGCAGAGTTAGGGAGTGATGTACTCACTTTCAGGTCGCAGAGAGCAGTATAAATGCTCTTTCTGCACCTCGTTCTATCTGTACCAGTCCCTCGCATAATCGCTACTCTATCATGTGGTATCTTTTTGCATTGTTTGTTTCTCTGAAAGCCATAAAGAGGACACCGCTGCTCTGCAATAAACTTCAGCCGCAAGAAACATGGTGTGATAAATGAACAAGGGACTATTCACAAAGCCTTGAGCTGTAGTGGCAGCAACGTTACCTACGGTAACCCCGATATGTATACCATCTCCCTATGTGCTCCTCCCCCCACTGACTTCAATCCTGTGTGCTTGCTTGCTTGAAATTGAGGGACACTCACGTGCATCTGAAGGAGTTTCTCTCTTTGGATTAAGCGAGTGTGACACCTGGATTAATTCAGCTCAGACTGACCTGAATAGCAGTTACTGCAGGATTGGGTGCGATACCCCGCATCAGAACTTGCAGAATCTGCCGCCAACTGCTGACCTCCCCGTTCCCCCCCCAAAAAGGGCGAATATTTAATTCAGACCAGTGTACGATTATAGGACCCACTGGCACGTGTGTACTTCTGAGCTGTGAGCAGAGCCTGAACACTTCCCTGTATGTATATCTTTATTTATATAGCGCCATTAATGTACATAGCGCTTTACAGCAGTAATGCACGCGACAATGGTATAAACAACAAATAATACATAATGGGAAGAAGCGCTTCAGATATAGAAGTCTCATTTTGGAAAAGGAGTCCCTGCCCCGAAGAGCTCCAATCTTCTCTGCTTTAGGATGCATCAGTGATGTGCTGCTCTTCCATCTTGGCAAGGAAACAGGTTCAATCTGATTAGCAGAGGAATCTGCCCTGTGCTCATACACGGACCCGAGCACAAAGTCACCCCATAAGGCAGGACCCATGTTATAGACTAGAGCAGCGGTTCGCAAACTGGGGGGCACAATACTTTTTTGTGAGGGCGCGGCTCACTTACCCGTCTCCATGACATTTGACGCCGTGGGGCCATGTGACGCCCATTGCCATGGTGACGCGGCGTCAAATGACAGAGGGGGCACGCGACACAGGGGGAGAGCAGGCATGGGGGTGCAGCACAGGAAGTTTGTGCACCCCGGGACTAGGGAACATAGGATATGGTTTGCTGGAATCCCACACCATACGATGCCGGCTTCTTTGGCATGGAGGAGTTAGAATTAGCAGACTGCCACTCAACTGGTGGGGCTGGCAAGTTTATTAAATATCATGTGCAGTCTGCAGACGTCTCCCAAGGGAAGCCATAAGCACCGTACATTACAGATAAGTTGGACAGTGATGAACGAGTGTTCAGATCTCACTGTCGGAGAGGTGCATCTAATGGAGCTTTGATCACTCAGTGTGTCATGTTCGTGATAACACAGGGCACATGATGGCAGCATAAGCTAATAAACCAATAGTGAGAATGAGCACTGCCTAAAACTGCCTTCCTAATGAGGTACCGTATGCATCATATCTTTCCTGTATTCAACAGCAAATAAAACCATCACTTGTGAACACATTCACACGTCTCCAACAGGTCTGTAACCCTGATTTTCACCATTATCTCCTAGCAAACCATGCTTCCACTGCAGCAAGGGATTCTGGGAAATGACATGCAAATGAGCACACAGTGTGTTAAACAGGAAGGCTGCTCCTTTGCTGTAGAATCCGCACTGACATTGTGTAATGTGCTACTGTTTATTTTGTAATCTCCCAAAATGTCTTATTATTTGTGTAAACTTCTATTATTTTATCATTTATTTGTAGAGCACCAACATATTCCACGGCGCGGTACAACGAGGGAACAGTGGGACATCAATGACAAACTAAATGATAGACCAGATATGGAGAGACCAGTTCAAGCCGATACAGAGAGGTAATGAGAGCCCTGATCTTGGGAGCTTACAATCTAGAGGGAATAAGGGGTGTGCAACAGGGATTTATACCCTGTTTAAACAAGGTCTCGTCAATGTTGCTGGCGCTCGCGCACGACGGAGCACCGTGCCGTGGCGCTCTCATGCAGCAGGGGCGATTCCCGTGCTGTAGCTAGGCTTGATTCTGAGCGTTTTGGTGGACATGGCCATGACATCACGGAGCTGGAGCGCCCTCATTAGGCGAAACGCTCAATGGACCCGGCCATCGCGCGGTGAAGACGAAAAAGTTTGTCTCCACAAGCAGCGCTCTTGCCAATGCTCACATGCATGCAGCACAGACGTTCCTATTGGCCCAATGGAAATCATCACGCAGCGTGCGCGCAAGCACTCCGTGAGCATGGATGCGGCCTAAGGCTGCGGCCACGGTGACGCTGACCATGCTGGCGATCGAGCTCGGCGCTCATATTTCTCAGGGGATTTGTGGCCAGCCAGTTGTGCGCTCAGGTGGAGGGAGCGTGTTGAGGGGCGCAGTCATGATGTCACGGAGCTGGCCCGCCCTCATTGGGAGAACCGCTCCCGTGACATGCCAGGGAGCGGCAAAAATACATTTGCTTGTCTCTGCAAGAAGCTGAGCGCCGTGCGCTCACGGGAACATATACGCGCTCGCTCAAGCTGGACAACCACATTGCTCAACGTCACCGTGGCCGCAGCCTTATGCTGCAAAATAAGCCTCTACTGGTCTGAGAAATCCAGCTGTGAGCTGGTTAATTGCAGCTAGACAATTAACCCGCTCCCCCTGGTTAATCAGACCAGTGTAAAAACCTCCTCCTGGAAACAAACCCAGAGACTCTCTTGAGCGCACAAGCAGGCCTGTGTGCTGATATCAAGACACCAGACCTCTTTTCCTGGACAGAGGACCCAGGAACCTGCCAGAGGCTGACCCCTCAACAGACACCAACCCAGACTCAGAGACAACCACAAAGACCCCCAGCTTATAGGGACCTCTTTAGACTTTGGGGTGATAGGTTGGTAAGGGGCTTTTCCTCCCAGCCTTGCAGATAACAAATGGGAAAGTAAATTAGCCCTTAAAAGGGATAGGTCTTTGTTTCTTTGTATATTGCCTTAAAACTGTTGTAATGTGACAGGCTGAATAAAGCCATGGTTAATTTCCCCCCCAAATCGGTCCCCCTGAGTGTACCTCTGCACAGGTATCTTACAGGGCGAATATTGGAACATAAGGTAAAGTGGCTGCTCGTTGTGGGATGGAGTATACATCAGGATGAAGTATGTTCGAGAGGCACAGCTGATACCATTAAGGGGCATTGATGTTAGGGGGATAGTTATGTAGTATCTGAGTAACCCAGTTTGCGCACCGCTGAGTTAGAAGACTGAACATGGTCTGTATAGGTTGGAGCTGCAATCCTTCATTAATTGTTATTTGTTAGCTAATTTTTAATCACAATTCACTGGCATACTACCATCACTGGGAGAGCTTAATTTCTTGTTTTTCTGTAATCATTTAAGGCAGCCCTGTCTATATCATCAACATGTATTTACCACAGGGATTCGCAGAACTTTGCCATATTGCTGAGCACATCACTATTAATGCTACTGCATAGGTGAGACGGGACAGGGGCTAAACAAGAGAATGAATCTGCATCGTCACAGCATCACACGCAGAACAAGAGACAGTCCTGTCGGCGAACATTTCTCTGACTCTGGCCATAAGATGAACGATCTGAAGGTGGCCATACTCAAAGGTAACCTTAAAACACAGAGAGAGAGACTGTTGCATGAATACAAATGTATGCAACTGTTTGGGACACTTAGCGGTGGCCTAAACCGAGACCGCAGTTTCATGAGTCACTATCCTGACACAAGAGAACTCTCTTCCCATGAGTGCTAAAGGCAACGTCTATACATACTGTGTTATATGAATGCACACACAACTGTCTCTTACACATACATATGTACAATGTAATTCTATCCGTACATACCAATGGGTACCACATAGTATTTACACACATTAATAGTAATGCAACACCCTCTTACATTTCTACACCTAAAATCTGAGAGAGAGTGCGAAAGATGGGGGAGAGAGGGGAAAAAAGCTTGCTCTTGCTACAGTCTATGGAATGGTGCCAGGGGTGAAGAGATATTGGACAGACGTACACTTGCCTAGACAAGTGAAAAAGAGACCCCTATACAACTAGCACTCATTAGATGGGTATGTGATATATACAAAATAAAACTTGACCTTTATTGGTTTTCCAGATTAATATATATAATTGGGATGAACACTAAAACACAGACAAACAACACTTATAACAGCTAATCACGTAGATAATTAAAACAAGTATTAAACAAACACACATCCGAACCAAAGCACAGTGGTTAGGGCGGTGTACAGAGGGACTAATTGATACAGATATAAAGACTGGCACCTTGAATTAGTTATAATAGAAATGTAGGAGATGCCTCAGGGTGGTGAATATATGTACGTCCAAAAAGTATGGTGTATAGTAGTTAGCAACCTAACACCATACATGCCACTCCTGATTGAATAGTCACTAAAAAGATGTAATAACAAGTTGCAATGAAAAAACAATGAAGGGTGCAGTTCTAGACAGCACCCCACTTGTGAATAATGGTTGGTTTTAATACAAAAAATATTTTTCAACCAAGTGTAGCCAGGTCACCTGTTTCCCCTTTCGACCTCCTAGGGAGCCTCCGTGGCCAGGAGAGATGCCGGGTGCTGCCGGAGGCCAGCGGCAGACCCGACGGCCATCCCAAGGGTGGGGGCCGTTGCAGGGAGCGGTGCTCTGTCTCCGCGAGCGGGCCGGTTGTCGGGGACGCGATCGGGCCGTTGCTAAGGCCGCGGTCGTGTCTCTAAGGTCCCGGCGGACGGCGAAGAGAGCGCCGCCATTACTCCACCACTCGCGCATGCGCAGTGATCGCGCGAGTGTAGGAGCCAGCCAGGAGAGTCGCGCGAGAGGTAGGGAGAGATTGCGGCGGCCATTAGGGGTTAGTGCAGGTGTATGAAAGGCACGCATGCGGCCCCAATGTTATTACAGGCGCCCAGGGACTACAATTCCCATAGTGCTTAGCGAGGGAGGCACCAGGTGCCTCATAGGAGCCAATAGGGCTGCAGGACGGTCAGGAGAGCAAGTGGATTTTTCGCGGGCAGAGAGCCTGCGAGTCAGTCAGAGTCAGGAGCCCAAGGAAGGAGGTAGGGTGCAGGAGCCGGGGACTCCCTGCACTAGGCCAGCAGCCCTAAGGTCCAAGTTAGCCCTTATTCCCCCAGGTTAGTGAGTGTTGCCAGGGATAGTCTCAGAGAGGGACCCTGTCACTCATGGTAGTCAGAGCTGGGGAATAGCCAGGGATAAAGGGGGCTGAGGTTAGTCTGCAGACGCATTGCGGTAGGCTTTCGGTGAATTAGTGGCACGAGACAGCTGGGGGGTTCATAGCGGTAACCAGTCCGGGGAGCCATTGCCCAGGTCCCGTGTTGCGAGTGGCGAGGCGCTGGGGGGGTTTCATAGCGGTAACCAATCCGGGGAGCCATTGCCCAGGCCGGCGTTGCGCGTAGTACGAGGCAACTGGGGGGGGGGGGGGGGGGTTCATAGCGGTAACCAATCCGGGGAGCCATGGCCCAGGGCCCGTATTATGAGTAGGGTGGGTACAAGACCTACCTATATAGGATAGGCAACCCCGAATGCCCTAGAAGTTGACCCTTAAGCCACTTAATGATGCTGTGTTATAGGGATGCCTATAGTGCAGTATGTGTCATGTTGCTATTGTGTTAGTGAGGGTCTCAGCGGATGCTGCGGTTCCAGTGAAGGAGTTCGGATCCACGTTGGGGTCCACAGAGAATATCGCTAGGATAGGATCAGACGGATCCATCACGCGTCTGACCCTTTGTGAAGCGTTGCTGATCCGAGCACCGGAGTGCTCGGCAGGTATCTACAGTTCTAAGTGCACCAACGGGCCCTTAGTGTAACTGTGACTGCGCAGTCACCCATTGACTCTCTGCAAGAGTGCGGGACATTGGGTGGGGTTCTTTGGACACTGGGTGGGATCACCTAGGGTTGGGGAATCGTCCTGCGAGACGTCACGGTTAGTGTCTCCTCCTGAGAGGGACACAGGTTATGTTATGACTGTGATGTGTCGTATTACATGTTAGTAAATTCGCTAGTTATTATACCCCATTGTGGATGTGATTATTGTGTTTGTCCTGCGAGGAACCACTCCCCCTCTGGTGGGAGCCATCGCAGGTGGAGGCGCTGCACCTATTGTAAGTGGTTGTCCATAGTATTGTAATTGCCCCAGGTCCCCCGTGGCGGAAGCTCAGCCCTCCTGTGAGCCAACAGGTAACGCACCACACACATCTGGTAACACGTATGTTCTCCGCACCCCCACCATATCTGCGATTGGGGGGGGGGGGGAAACCCGTTACACAAGTATACTTGATACAGCATATAGTATGAATACTTTAGGCTAGGTCTTGCCAGATTGATTGTATTCACATTATATTCAAAAGAAGTGACACTTGCAAGTAGTCCTTGTAGTTTAATATCAAATACTGGGTCTTACTATAAACTGACAAGTGACTACTTGATCATATACTGCTCCTAAGAGGCTTTGGTATTTTGATGATACTACACACCATTGCCAGTTTGCTGAGTGGATACTTTTATTGTTAGCTACCAATACAATTAATTTGGGGCTTTCCATTCACCAACCTTATACTTTTAGCTACACTGTAGCCTATCTTGACACTATCCAAGCTTTTTAATTGCGTTGCCTACAAGGACTACTTGTAAGTGTCACTTCTTTTGAATATGCTGTGAATACAATCAATCTGGCAAGACCTAGCCTAAATTATTCATACTATATGCTGCATCAAGTATACTTGGTTGAAAAATATTTTTGGTATTAAAACCAACCATTATTCACAAGTGGGGTGCTGTCTAGAACTGCACCCTTCATTGTTTTTTCATTGCAGCCTGTTATTACATCTTTTTAGTGACTATTCAATCAGGAGTGGTTTCAATCAGTGCAAAGTCTTTCTTTAATTTAGCAATTTCCTTGCTTGCTTGATCAATGACCAAGATCATGAGGTCGAATGAGCATTTGTTTAAAACGGCTATCCAGCGTTTACAGAATTCCATGTCGCGTCTGCCAATGGTGGGTTGGTTCTTTACCCTAAACCCCCTCGGCAGCATCCTTACTTGTGATAATGAGACAAAGTAAGGCCGTGCCGGTAAAAGTCCACTTCACGCTTTTTCAATTTGATAAACTCATTAAAAACATCAACTGCCTTATCAGGTCCTGCTACAGCATCAAAAGACTCTGTAAAGCGGATCTGTGCGACCTCTGCGTCGCTGAAGCCAGCCACATCCGATAGGGACGAAAATATGCCAGTGATGTCAGCAAATTCCTCCATTGCACATATAACAGAAAGTCACAAACAAATGTAGAAATTTTCAAAATGGCCAAAAGCTTCCTAGATACAAATCCCCACTAGGCCATTACAGGGAATGTAAAAAATATAAAATCCGTAGGTGCACAACCCATAAAGCATAGAATCCACAAAAGGTCAGTCAGCACACTGTAATGAAGCAAAAAAAACAAACAAAAACAGATGCTAGTCCCATAAAGAGCACATGACATACGAACCAATCCAAGGACCAGTAAAGAGGCAGCAAACTGCACGGGGTTAATCCAAAAAAATTGTATTCAAGACATAGACACACGTAAGCCGACGTTTCGGTCCCACAAGGAGACCTTCTTCAGGGCCGTGCAACCAACAAGTGAAAGTGACCAAACTTATATACCCCCACCCACGTTGCACTACAACAAAGAAAACCAATCACCAACATGCAATCAGGAATGGTATTAAACATAGCTGTGCTCCGAGCCACATCCCCCAGTACCTGTAAGGCTCTCAAAATGTTACGGGATAACAAAAAGATCATGGTGAGAGCTGCGGACAAGGGTGGTGGGATTGTTGTATTAAACTACCAATACTACAAACAGGAGATTGAGCAGCAGCTCGCGGTGGTGCATCATTACAGACGCCTCCCTGGGGATCCAACGATGGCATATAAGAAGGAAATTGATGGCGTCATCCGACTTGGTCTTAACAACGCCTGGATTACAGAAGAAACCAGTCAATTCTTGACCCAGGATTACCCAGTGATGCCAGTGCTATACACTCTCCCCAAAGTGCATAAGTCTACAGTTGCACCGCCGGGCAGACCCATCATCTCGGCCCGGGGGTCGTTATGTCATCCTCTCTCACAATTTGTGGACTTTTATTTACAGCCATTGGTAGTCAAAATGGGTTCTTACATCAGGGATACCACGGATTTCATTAAGCAGCTAAGTCATCTATCCGTTGACACGTCGGATTGTATCTTTGCCACGTTAGATGTGTCCAGTCTGTACACTAACATCCCCCATGAGGAAGGCCTGGATGCAGTACGTACCAAATTGGAAGCATTTGGTGTGGAGCAAGGTCCTCCAGTTGAGTTTATCATGTTACTTATTGAAGTTATCCTCCATAAAAAAAAAATTAAATTTGAAAAACACCACTATTTACAGTTAACTGGTACGGCCATGGGCTCTAATATGGCACCGTCTTATGCAAATCTTTTTATGGATTTGTATGAACGGATGCACATATTACATGATACAACTTATGGACAGTATATTGTCAAATATCTCTGCTACATCGATGATGTCTTTATTTTGTGGATAGGCAGTGAAGAGAATCTGTTGGCGTTTGTCACTGCATTGAACAACATTCCCTCCACTATTCGCTTTACTCTTAACTATAATAGCCAGGAAATTGCTTTTTTGGATACTATAGTGTATAAAATTGGCGGTACGCTGGCAACCAGACTATACCGGAAGAGTACCGATAAGAACTCTCTTTTGTGTGCAGCCAGTCACCATCCTTTACCGTTAAAGAGGTAAATCCCATATTCCCAACTTCTAAGAGTTAAGAGAATTACTACAGACCTGGAGGAATCTAACAGGGCCCTCACCCAGATGGCTGCACGCTTTCGGGAAAGGGGCTACTCTGCCAAGGATATTAACTTTGCCCTACAGAAGGTTGGACAAATCGATAGGAGCGAGTTACTGACACCATCACCCAGAAGACCGGGTACCAATAGGCTTAATATAGTTAGTACATTCAGTATGGCTACAAATAACATTAAGAGCTGTATTTGGGACAATTGGCGCATCTTTGAGAGTGATGATAGGATTGGTGCATGTGCTAGAGAACCACCTTTATTTTGTTTTCGCCATGGACCCAGTATTGGGGATTTGGTTACTGGGTCTGATCCAACAAATAAATATGCAACACCCACCTCCTGGTTAGCCAAAAAACCTGGCTCATATCGTTGTCATGGCTGCACAAATTGCCAATACATGCAGCTTGGCCCTAGTTAAAATCACCCACATAGTGGTACAACGATTAAAATCAAACAGACACTGAATTGTGAATCAAAATTTGTGGTGTACTTTATTAGGTATCCTTGTGGATTGTTATACATTGGTAAAACTGTCAGGATGCTGAAGGAACGCATGGCTATGCACCACTCGACTATTAGAAAAGCCTTATTGAGTGATGCTGCTGACATGGACCTGAAATGCCTACCTGTGGCTAGGCATTTTAAAGATAAGAAACACTCGTTGGCTACATTCAGATGCAATCCCATCTTGCAGGTTCCAGTCCCCTCTCGTGGGGGTGATAGGGGCAAGACTCTGTTAAAACAAGAGGCCAGGCTAATCTACGAGCTTCGGACTATGACTCCTGGTGGCCTCAATGAGGAGCTTAAACTAGGCTGTTTCCTATAGATGCTTTTTTGGTTATGTGATTTTTTGACTGAGCAATATGCTTTATGTGTATATGTCAATATTTCATTATTGTCTCACATCCTTTGCACACCTTCACTTTCCTTGTCTGTTTTTATGCAGTTGTGGTTTTTCACATGGCTTGTGCTCTGGTCCCGTGTTTTAATTCCCCTTATGGCTTTTCTTAATGCGGTGTGCCCTCTTTCTGCCCTGTTTTGGTGTCGGTGTGTTGGGTGTCGATGTCAGTCGCAGAATTCAACACTGCGCATGCGCGGGCTGTTCGCTGGCGTTTTACGTTGCCAGGGAGACTATGCGTGGCTTCCGTACACTGATGTGGTGCGCGGCGCCTGCTCCTCATTGGCGCTCCGACATACAGCGTGTGCAGCCCTACTGCGCATGCCTGTCATGCGCTGCGCCGCCGGACTGACACTGATTACTGAGACATGAGTTTCAGTGCAAGTTACTCTGATTGCTGGATTGCCTGCTCTTTAGCAATGGCTACTGATGACCAATGGCCTTACAGGTACTGGGGGATGTGGCTCGGAGCACAGCTATGTTTAATACCATTCCTGATTGCATGTTGGTGATTGGTTTTCTTTGTTGTAGTGCATCATGGGTGGGGGTATATATGTTTGGTCACTTTCACTTGTTGGTTGCACGGCCCTGAAGAAGGTCTCCTTGTGGGACCGAAACGTCGGCTTACGTGTGTCTATGTCTTGAATACAATTTTTTTGGATTAACCCCGTGCAGTTTGCTGTCTCTTTACTGGTCCTTGGATTGGTTCGTATGTCATGTGCTCTTTATGGGACTAGCATCTGGTTTTTTTTTTTTTTGCTTCATCACAGTGTGCTGACTGACCTTTTGTGG
The DNA here is from genome assembly GCF_040206685.1 of Ascaphus truei. Taxonomy (NCBI): domain Eukaryota; kingdom Metazoa; phylum Chordata; class Amphibia; order Anura; family Ascaphidae; genus Ascaphus; species Ascaphus truei. Next base: position 23,455,906 of record NC_134503.1, read on the forward strand.
TGTGTGTGTGTGTATATATATATATATATATATATATATATATATATATATATATATATATATATATATATATATATATATATATATATATATAGTGTTCGACAAACCTATACATTTGCTCGCCCCGGGCGAGTGGATTTAACCCCCGGGCGAGTAAATATTGGCCCAGCACACGTTTGGTACTAGGTGGCGAGTAGATTTTTTGGTGATTTGTCAACTACTGTATATATATATATATATATATAACGAATACACACAAACACAGCTTTTGATGATCATTTAACTGTACAAACAGAAACATAGAAGTTGAAGGAACTGGAGCTCCAGCAAGGCCCTAGCACCAGACAGTTCACGTTGGATTTGCACCTGGCTTGCAGTCTCCCGCCCAAGGAAAGGAGAGTTCAATACATTATGGAGATATGGGTAGGTGTGCAGAAAAAGGTGCTAGGCATCCGTAAGTAAGCTCTGTAGTTTAACGGCGCACTGCAACTGAGACACTTAGATCAGGGGTGCGCAAACTGGGGGTGCTAGATTTTCAGGGGGGGGGATTGTCATCAGTTATAGAGGTCCCGCGCTCTCCCCCCAGGCATTTAAATTAAATGCCGAGGGACTGCGTGAGGCCTCTCTAACACACTTACTTTCCTTTCCAGTGATGCGTCGTCATGGTAGCCCGGCGACGTGACGTCACATGACCCCGCGCGTCATTTGTCGCCGTGGGCGAGCGGGGGACACATAATGTAAGATGTTATCAGTGTATAGTACCATAGTAATGCCGCCTGGGACAGAGTCCGACTCACCAGCAGTAATCCAGGAGATGTGGAGGAAGGACAGGGATGTAAACGTGTTGCCAATACATTGGGAAGAGCATAGCAGATGATCCATGGATGCAGGCGGTCAGCTGCAGGGGACACAAAAGCAAGACTTTATATTATACAATTCCCAGTTCCCCCCCATCGCACAGCACAGGGGTGTGTCACAGCACAGGGGTGTGTCACAGCACATGGGTGTGTCACAGCACAGGGGTGTGTCACAGCACAGGGGGGTCTCACAGCACAGGGGGGTCTCACAGCACAGGGGTGTGTCACAGCACAGGGGTGTGTCACAGCACAGGGGTGTGTCACAGCACAGGGGGGTCTCACAGCACAGGGGTGTGTCACAGCACAGGGGTGTGTCACAGCACAGGGGTGTGTCACAGCACAGGGGTGTGTCACAGCACAGGGGGGTCTCACAGCACAGGGGTGTGTCACAGCACAGGGGTGTGTCACAGCACAGCTACTGCTTAATATGGTGAAATAAATTACTGAGGACCTCAAGGACAGGAACATCACGCGCAAGTGATGCACGTACAAGTGCGCACGTACATCGCTCACCATGCATGTGCGCCGGTACATAGCTCACCGTGCAAGTGCGCAGGTACATCGCACACCGTGCAAGTGCGCAGGAACATCACACACCGTGCAAGTGCGCAGGTACATCGCACACCGTGCAAGTGCGCAGGAACATCACACACCGTGCAAGTGCGCAGGTACATCGCTCACCGTGCAAGTGCGCAGGTACATCGCTCACCGTGCAAGTGCGCAGGTACATCGCTCACCTTGCATGTGCGCCGGAAACAACGCTCACCGTGCAGGTACATCACGCACCGTGCAAGTGCACAGGTACATCGCTCACAGTGCAAGTACACTGAGTAATCACTCCTCACACTGCTGCAGAACAACCTGCGTAATCACTCCTCACACTTCTGCATAACACACTGCGTAATCACTCCTCACACTGCTGCATAACACACAGCGTAATCACTCCTCACACTGCTGCATAACACACTGCGTAATCACTCCTCACACTGCTGTATAACACACTGCGTAATCACTCCTCACACTGCTGCATAACACACTGCGTAATCACTCCTCACACTGCTACTTTACACACTACGTAATCACTCCTCACACTGCTGCATAACACACTGCGTAATCACTCCTCACACTGCTGTATAACACACTGCGTAATCACTCCTCACACTGCTGCATAACACACTGCGTAATCACTCCTCACACTGCTGCATAACACACTGTGTAATCACTCCTCACACTGCTGCAGAACACACTGCCTAATCACTCCTTACACTGCTGCATAACACACAGCGTAATCACTCCTCACACTGCTGCATAACACACTGCGTAATCACTCCTCACACCGCTGCATAACACACTGCGTAATTACTCCTCACACTGCTGCATAACACACAGCGTAATCACTCCTCACACTGCTGCATAACACACTGCGTAATCACTCCTTACACTGCTGCATAACACACTGCGTAATCACTCCTCACACTGCTGCATAACACACTGCGTAATCACTCCTCACACTGCTGCATAACAAACTGCGTAATCACTCCTCACACCGCTGCATAACACACTGCGTAATCACTCCTCACACTGCTGCATAACACACTGCGTAATCACTCCTCACACTGCTGCATAACACACTGCGTAATCACTCCTCACACTGCTGCATAACACACTGCGTAATCACTCCTCACACTGCTGCATAACACACTGCGTAATCACTCCTTACACTGCTGCATAACACACTGCGTAATCACTCCTCACACTGCTGCAGAACAACCTGCGTAATCACTCCTCACACTGCTGCATAACACACAGCGTAATCACTCCTCACACTGCTGCATAACACACTGCGTAATTACTCCTCACACTGCTGCATAACACACTGCGTAATCACTCCTCACACTGCTGCATAACACACTGCGTAATCACTCCTCACACTGCTGCAGAACACACTGCCTAATCACTCCTCACACTGCTGCATAACACACTGCCTAATCACTCCTTACACTGCTGCATAACACACAGCGTAATCACTCCTCACACTGCTGCATAACACACTGCGTAATCACTCCTCACACCGCTGCATAACACACTGCGTAATTACTCCTCACACTGCTGCATAACACACAGCGTAATCACTCCTCACACTGCTGCATAACACACTGCGTAATCACTCCTTACACTGCTGCATAACACACTGCGTAATCACTCCTCACACTGCTGCATAACACACTGCGTAATCACTCCTCACACTGCTGCATAACAAACTGCGTAATCACTCCTCACACCGCTGCATAACACACTGCGTAATCACTCCTCACACTGCTGCATAACACACTGCGTAATCACTCCTCACACTGCTGCATAACACACTGCGTAATCACTCCTCACACTGCTGCATAACACACTGCGTAATCACTCCTCACACTGCTGCATAACACACTGCGTAATCACTCCTTACACTGCTGCATAACACACTGCGTAATCACTCCTCACACTGCTGCAGAACAACCTGCGTAATCACTCCTCACACTGCTGCATAACACACAGCGTAATCACTCCTCACACTGCTGCATAACACACTGCGTAATTACTCCTCACACTGCTGCATAACACACTGCGTAATCACTCCTCACACTGCTGCATAACACACTGCGTAATCACTCCTCACACTGCTGCAGAACACACTGCCTAATCACTCCTCACACTGCTGCATAACACACTGCGTAATCACTCCTCACACTGCTGCATAACACACAGCGTAATCACTCCTCACACTGATGCATAACACACTGCGTAATCACTCCTCACACTTCTGCATAACACACTGCGTAATCACTCCTCACACTGCTGCATAACACACTGCGTAATCACTCCTCACACTGCTGCATAACACACTGCGTAATCACTCCTCACACTGCTGCATAACACACTGCGTAATCACTCCTCACACTGCTGCATACTGTAACACACTGCCTAATCACTCCTCACACTGCTGCATACTGTAACACACTGCCTAATCACTCCTCACACTGCTGCATAACACACTGAGTAATCACTCCTCACACTGCTACATAACACACTGCGTAATCACTCCTCACACTGCTGCATAACACACTGCGTAATCACTCCTCACACTGATGCATAACACACTGCGTAATCACTCCTCACACTTCTGCATAACACACTGCGTAATCACTCCTCACACTGCTGCATACTGTAACACACTGCCTAATCACTCCTCACACTGCTGCATAACACACAACGTAATCACTCCTCACACTGCTACATAACACACTGCGTAATCACTCCTCACACTGCTGCATAACACACTGCCTAATCACTCCTCACACTGCTGCATAACACACTGCGTAATCACTCCTCACACTTCTGCATAACACACTGCGTAATCACTCCTCACACTGCTGCATAACACACTGCGTAATCACTCCTCACACTGCTGCATAACACACTGCGTAATCACTCCTCACACTGCTGCATAACACACTGCGTAATCACTCCTCACACTGCTACATTACACACTACGTAATCACTTCTCACACTGCTGCATAACACACTGCCTAATCACTCCTCACACTTCTGCATAACACACTGTGTAATCACTCCTCACACTGCTGCATAACACACTGCGTAATCACTCCTCACACTGCTGCATACTGTAACACACTGCCTAATCACTCCTCACACTGCTGCATAACACACTGAGTAATCACTCCTCACACTGCTACATAACACACTGCGTAATCACTCCTCACACTGCTGCATAACACACTGCGTAATCACTCCTCACACTGCTGCATAACACACTGCGTAATCACTCCTCACACTGCTGCATAACACACTGCGTAATCACTCCTTACACTGCTGCATAACACACTGCGTAATCACTCCTCACACTGCTGCAGAACAACCTGCGTAATCACTCCTCACACTGCTGCATAACACACAGCGTAATCACTCCTCACACTGCTGCATAACACACTGCGTAATTACTCCTCACACTGCTGCATAACACACTGCGTAATCACTCCTCACACTGCTGCATAACACACTGCGTAATCACTCCTCACACTGCTGCAGAACACACTGCCTAATCACTCCTCACACTGCTGCATAACACACTGCGTAATCACTCCTCACACTGCTGCATAACACACAGCGTAATCACTCCTCACACTGATGCATAACACACTGCGTAATCACTCCTCACACTTCTGCATAACACACTGCGTAATCACTCCTCACACTGCTGCATAACACACTGCGTAATCACTCCTCACACTGCTGCATAACACACTGCGTAATCACTCCTCACACTGCTGCATAACACACTGCGTAATCACTCCTCACACTGCTGCATACTGTAACACACTGCCTAATCACTCCTCACACTGCTGCATACTGTAACACACTGCCTAATCACTCCTCACACTGCTGCATAACACACTGAGTAATCACTCCTCACACTGCTACATAACACACTGCGTAATCACTCCTCACACTGCTGCATAACACACTGCGTAATCACTCCTCACACTGATGCATAACACACTGCGTAATCACTCCTCACACTTCTGCATAACACACTGCGTAATCACTCCTCACACTGCTGCATACTGTAACACACTGCCTAATCACTCCTCACACTGCTGCATAACACACAACGTAATCACTCCTCACACTGCTACATAACACACTGCGTAATCACTCCTCACACTGCTGCATAACACACTGCCTAATCACTCCTCACACTGCTGCATAACACACTGCGTAATCACTCCTCACACTTCTGCATAACACACTGCGTAATCACTCCTCACACTGCTGCATAACACACTGCGTAATCACTCCTCACACTGCTGCATAACACACTGCGTAATCACTCCTCACACTGCTGCATAACACACTGCGTAATCACTCCTCACACTGCTACATTACACACTACGTAATCACTCCTCACACTGCTGCATAACACACTGCCTAATCACTCCTCACACTTCTGCATAACACACTGTGTAATCACTCCTCACACTGCTGCATAACACACTGCGTAATCACTCCTCACACTGCTGCATACTGTAACACACTGCCTAATCACTCCTCACACTGCTGCATAACACACTGAGTAATCACTCCTCACACTGCTACATAACACACTGCGTAATCACTCCTCACACTGCTGCATAACACACTGCGTAATCACTCCTCACACTGATGCATAACACACTGCGTAATCACTCCTCACACTTCTGCATAACACACTGCGTAATCACTCCTCACACTGCTGCATACTGTAACACACTGCCTAATCACTCCTCACACTGCTGCATAACACACAGCGTAATCACTCCTCACACTGCTACATAACACACTGCGTAATCACTCCTCACACTGCTGCATAACACACTGCCTAATCACTCCTCACACTGCTGCATAACACACTGCGTAATCACTCCTCACACTTCTGCATAACACACTGCGTAATCACTCCTCACACTGCTGCATAACACACTGCCTAATCACTCCTCACACTGCTGCATAACACACTGAGTAATCACTCCTCACACTACTACATTACACACTACGTAATCACTCCTCACACTGCTGCATAACACACTGCCTAATCACTCCTCACACTTCTGCATAACACACTGTGTAATCACTCCTCACACTGCTGCATAACACACTAATCACTCCTCTCACTGCTGCATAACACACTGCGTAATCACTCCTCACACTGCTGCATAACACACAGCGTAATCACTCCTCACACCGCTGCATAACACACAGCGTAATCACTCCTCACTGCTGCGTTACACACTACGTAATCACTCCTCACACTGCTGCAGAACACACTGCGTAATCACTCCTCATACTGCTACATAACACACTGCGTAATCACTCCTCACACTGCTGCATAACACACTGCGTAATCACTCCTCACACTGCTGCATAACACACTGCGTAATCACTCCTCACACTGCTGCATCACTCCTCACACTGCTGCATAACACACTGAGTAATCACTCCTCACACTTCTGCATAACACACTGCGTAATCACTCCTCACACTGCTGCATAACACACTGAGTAATCACTCCTCACACTTCTGCATAACACACTGCGTAATCACTCCTCACACCGCTGCATAACACACTGAGTAATCACTCCTCACACTTCTGCATAACACACTGCGTAATCACTCCTCACACTGCTGCATAACACACTGCGTAATCACTCCTCACACTGCTGCATAACACACTGCCTAATCACTCCTCACACTGCTGCATAACACACTGCGTAATCACTCCTCACACTTCTGCATAACACACTGTGTAATCACTCCTCACACTGCTGCATAACACACTAATCACTCCTCTCACTGCTGCATAACACACTGCGTAATCACTCCTCACACTGCGTAATCACTCCTCACACTGCTGCATAACACACAGCGTAATCACTCCTCACACCGCTGCATAACACACAGCGTAATCACTCCTCACTGCTGCGTTACACACTACGTAATCACTCCTCACACTGCTGCATAACACACTGCGTAATCACTCCTCACACTGCTGCATAACACACTGTGTAATCACTCCTCACACTGCTGCATAACACACTGTGTAATCACTCCTCACACTGCTGCAGAACACACTGCGTAATCACTCCTCATACTGCTACATAACACACTGCGTAATCACTCCTCACACTGCTGCATAACACACTGCATAATCACTCCTCACACTGCTGCATAACACACTGAGTAATCACTCCTCACACTGCTGCATAACACACTGCCTAATCACTCCTCACACTGCTGCATAACACACTGAGTAATCACTCCTCACACTTCTGCATAACACACTGTGTAATCACTCCTCACACTGCTGCATAACACACTAATCACTCCTCTCACTGCTGCATAACACACTGCGTAATCACTCCTCACACTGTGTAATCACTCCTCGCACTGCTGCATAACACACTGCGTAATCACTCCTCACACTGCTGCATAACACACAGCGTAATCACTCCTCACACCGCTGCATAACACACCGCTGCATAACACACAGCGTAATCACTCCTCACTGCTGCGTTACACACTACGTAATCACTCCTCACACTGCTGCATAACACACTGTGTAATCACTCCTCACACTGCTGCAGAAGAAAAAATGTGTGATGCTCTCAAGACAATTGTGTAGTTTGAAAAAAATGTGCAATAAATTGGAAGACAACCTGTTCATATATATATATGTCCTATTGGATCAGGTAATAGGCTATCCCACAAGGCAATGAGGTAAGGATAGTTACCAGTTGATGATCCCTGGATATTGATTGAGGCAAAGCTGGAATGGACTCACTTGGGAAAGCAGATTCCACGATAAAGAGAAAGTCCTTGTAGATATCCAGCACCTCCAGGTTGAATGTGCCTCCGTTGTAGAAATCTTCACAGAAAGGGAGAGGGAAAAGAACGGAGCACTATCTCCAGTGCTGTAAAAAACAGCCAATAAACCACAGGGTATGCGTTCCCAAAATGAAGCTATTTAATGGGTCAAAAAATCAGTAACAAAGCACACCAACGCGTTTCAGACCTTAATGGTCCTTGATAAAGGACCATTAAGGTCTGAAACGCGTTGGTGTGCTTTGTTACTGATTTTTTGACCCATTAAATAGCTTCATTTTGGGAACGCATACCCTGTGGTTTATTGGCTGTTTTTTACAGCACTGGAGATAGTGCTCCGTTCTTTTCCCTCTCCCTCACACTGCTGCATAACACACTGCGTAATCACTCCTCATACTGCTACATAACACACTGCCTAATCACTCCTCACACCGCTGCATAACACACTGCGTAATCACTCCTCACACTGCTCCATAACACACTGCCTAATCACTCCTCACACCGCTGCATAACACACTGCCTAATCACTCCTCACACTGCTGCATAACACACTGCGTAATCACTCCTCACACTGCTCCATAACACACTGCCTAATCACTCCTCACACTGCTGTATAACACACTTTGTAATCACTCCTCACACCGCTGCATAACACACTGCGTAATCACTCCTCACACCGCTGCATAACACACTGCCTAATCACTCCTCACACCGCTGCATAACACACTGCCTAATCACTCCTCACACCGCTGCATAACACACTGCGTAATCACTCCTCACACTGCTGCATAACACACTGCCTAATCACTCCTCACACCGCTGCATAACACACTGCGTAATCACTCCTCACACTGCTCCATAACACACTGCCTAATCACTCCTCACACTGCTGTATAACACACTTTGTAATCACTCCTCACACCGCTGCATAACACACTGCGTAATCACTCCTCACACCGCTGCATAACACACTGCGTAATCACTCCTCACACTGCTGCATAACACACTGCGTAATAACTCCTCACACTTCTGCATAACACACTGCCTAATCACTCCTCACACTGCTGCATAACACACTGTGTAATCACTCCTCACACTTCTGCATAACACACTGCGTAATCACTCCTCATACTGCTGCATAACACACTGTGTAATCACTCCTCACACTGCTGTATAACACACTGCCTAATCAGAGATAATAAACTCAATACTCCATTGCCATGGGATGCGTATTCAAAATGGCTCAATTTTACACTAAAACAATTCGTTTTGAAGAATGATACATGGACGAGCGACTTTACAAATACAGGACAGCCCCTTCTTTACCTTAAGGGTAACTAATGCATTTATAATTGTAAAGTTGATTATTTCTTCACACTTTAACATTTTGAACTCATTTTATGAGAGGGTGTGTGTCTTGTCTGATGTCTTTGCCTCTTGTTAAATCAGTTAAATGACAAATTAACTAATCAGTTTGTGTGTGTGTGTGTTTACTCGCTTACAATAGACCGGGAATCTGTTGGTTTGGGAAGCTTCCAGTTAGAAGGTCTTGCCTTCTGCTGAGCACAGTTTGAGAGAAAATAATGCAGCTTGTTCTTTCTGTTGGAACACGCAGAGCTCGGTGCACATGCTTCCATCACTGGCGTGTTCTTTCTGATGGAACACGCAGAGCTCGGTGCACATGCTTCCATCACTGGCGTGTTCTTTCTGACGGAACACGCAGAGCTTGGTGCACATGCTTCCATCACTGGCGTGTTCTTTCTGATGGAACACGCAGAGCTCGTGCACATGCTTTTATCACTGGCGTGTTCTTTCTGATGGAACACGCACAGCTCGGTGCACATGCTTCCATCACTGGCGTGTTCTTTCTGATGGAACACGCAGAGCTCGGTGCACATGCCTCAATCACTGGCGTGTTCTTTCTGATGGAACACGTAGAGTTCAGTGCACATGCCTCCATCACTGGCGTGTTCTTTCTGATGGAACACGCAGAGCTCGGTGCACATGCTTCCATCACTGGCATGTTCTTTCTGATGGAACACGCAGAGCTCGGTGCACATGCCTCCACCACTGGCATCTTCTTTCTGTTGGAACACGCAGAGCTCGGTGCACATGCTTCCATTACTGGGCGTTCTTTCTGTTGGAACACGCAGAGCTCGGTGCACATGCTTCCATCGCTGGCGTGTTTTCTGTTGGATCATGCAGAGCTCGGTGCACATGCTTCCATCACTGGCATGTTTTTTCTGATGGAACACGCAGAGTTCGGTGCACATGCCTCCATCACTGGCGTGTTCTTTCTGATGGAACACGCAGAGCTCGGTGCACATGCCTGTCTATCACTCCAGGGGAAGAAGCAGCGCAGTTGTATATTTGGATGGGCAAAAGCCTATAAAAAAGGGGCCCTACCATCCTGTCACTGTCCATCTGGACTAACTTGTGGGTCAGAAATACAATGGCTTGAAAGGTTAGTTATTGCACAATGATAGATGAAAGAATGAAAAGAGGATTCAAAATGTCTTCGTCTCACCCCCAGATAAGAACATAAGAAATCCCACCCATGTAACTTTATATTTATCATTGTGCTGCACACAGCTATTACATGGGAAAATGGGGAAACTGCTGCCATTCCCATGCAGTTATATGGGGGGATCTGCAGACATTCCCATGCAGTTATATGGGGGGAATCTGCAGCCACTCCCATGCATTTATATGGGGGAAACTACAGCCATTCCCATGCAGTTATATGGGGGGAGGGGGAATCTGCAGCCACTCCCATGCATTTATATGGGGGAAACTACAGCCATTCCCATGCAGTTATATGGGGGGAGGGGGAATCTGCAGCCATTCCCATGCAGTTATATGTGGGGGAGGGGGAATCTGCAGCCACTCCCCATGCAGTTATATGGGGGAATATGCAGCCACTCCCATGCAGTTATATGGGGGAATCTGCAGCCATTCCCATGCAGTTATATGGGGGAGGGGGAATCTGCAGCCATTCCCATGCAGTTATATGGGGGAATCTGCAGCCATTCCCATGCAGTTATCTGGGGGAATCTGCTGCCATTCCCATGCAGTTATATGGGGGGAGGGGGAATCTGCAGCCATTCCCATGCAGTTATATGGGGGGAATCTGCTGCCACTCCCATGCAGTTATATGGGGGAATCTGCAGCCATTCCCGTATGTGTATATATGTATATGTATACAACAAGAAAAGAAAGCGCCCGATCCTAGTGCAACATGAAAAATACACTTTTAATAAAATTAGTAGGTCCAACAATATTACACTCACAAACGAATAAAAAGTTAAAGCATGTAATGAGTATACTCATTCGCCTCCGCGTGATAATGTAGCTCCGTTGGTACACCGCTCTTTTCTTTGGTGAAGTTTCAGCTTCTCCAGGCTGTCCTCCGACAGGTACAGGAACTGCAACAGCCTCTCCCACTATGACCCGGAAGTCCAACACACCCGCAGTATGAACCGGATGGGAGGCAATGGGTTTGCAACCCCGCTATTTGGATGTGGGACCGGCAGTGTGCTAATGTCCTGGACATAGACGGCAGGCGGCGAATAAAAGTGTTCTCAATTCTGGTCTCAATAACTACAAAAATTCTTCCCTACGCGTTTCATCACTCTTACGGTGATTTCATCAGGGGATATATGACGGAAGTACGTCATGCTATTTATCCTGGGAGGTCGTTGGTCCTTGCGGAGAGCTGCCAGATCCTATTCTTGAACTCTTTTTTCATTTTTATTTTTTCATTTAAAAATATTTTTCATTTTTCATTCAATACATTTTTATATATTGTATCTATACCATCTTTTTGAAATAAGGTTTTTTAGCATTTTTTAATATCACATTGGTCAACAATTTTCACTATTTTTATATATTTTTTTAGCATGTTTACAAATAACTCAAACTTTTAGCTATATATATTACTAGCTGAGAGCCCCGGCGTTGCCCGGGATGTTTGTGGTGTGGGTGTGGCATTTGGGTGAGGAGTGGTCAACGCGGCCCATGTGCGGTGGTAGTGCTGCTGTGGCTGTACTGATGGTGATTGTATCGGTGTGCTGATTTGGGAGGGTTTGGTGCTGATGTGGGGGTGCGGATGTGGGTGTGCCGATGGGGGAGGTGCAAAGGTGCCGATGTGTGGGTGCTGATGGTGTTGATGGGGGCTGAGAATGGCGGGGAGCCGAGAATGCCAGTGTGCTGGGGGGGCATGGGATAGCGGTGTGCTGATGTGGTGGTGCTGGGGATAGTGTGTGTGTGTGTATACACGTGTGTGTGTGTGTGTGTATATACATGTGTGTGTATACACTTGTGTGTGTGTATATACGTGTGTGTATACACGTGTGTGTATACATTATGTGTATGTATACGTGTGTGTGTATACGTGTGTGTGTATGTCTACATGTGTGTGTGTGTATGTCTCCATGTGTGTGTGTACGTGTCTCCGTGTACATGTGTGTGTGTCTACGTGCGTGTGTGTCTACGTGTGTGTATGTGTCTACGTGTATGTGTCTACGTGTGTGTGTGTGTGTCTACGTGTGTGTGTGTGTGTGTGTGTGTGTGTGTCTACGTGTGTGTGTCTACGTGTGCCTGTGTGTATACGTGTGTGAATACGTGTGTGTTTGTACGTGTGTCTACATGTGTGTGTGTATACGTGTGTCTACGTGTGTGTGTATGCGTGCGCCTACGTGTGTGTGTACGTGTGTGTGTACGTGTGTATACGTGTGTGTATATACGTGTGTATACGTGTGTGTGTAAACGTGTGTGTGTAAACGTGTGTCTGTGTGTCTGTGTGTGTGTGTGTGTAGCTGAGAGACCCGGCGTTGCCCGTGAGTTAAATTTCCCGCTAGGAGGAGGGGGAGAGCGGACGGAAGGAGAGGGAGGGCGGACGGAGAGCGGACGGGAGGGCGGACGGAGAGCGGACGGGAGGGCGGACGGAGAGCGGACGGGAGGGCGGACGGAGAGCGGACGGGAGGAGGAGGAGGGGGGGGAGAGCGGACGGGAGGAGGAGGAGGGGGGGAGAGCGGACGGGAGGAGGAGGAGGGGGGGAGAGCGGACGGGAGGAGGAGGAGGGGGGGAGAGCGGACGGGAGGAGGAGGAGGGGGGGAGAGCGGACGGGAGGAGGAGGAGGGGGGGAGAGCGGACGGGAGGAGGAGGAGGGGGGGAGAGCGGACGGGAGGAGGAGGAGGGGGGGAGAGCGGACGGGAGGAGGAGGAGGGGGGGAGAGCGGACGGGAGGAGGAGGAGGGGGGGAGAGCGGACGGGAGGAGGAGGAGGGGGGGAGAGCGGACGGGAGGAGGAGGAGGGGGGGAGAGCGGACGGGAGGAGGAGGAGGGGGGGAGAGCGGACGGGAGGAGGAGGAGGGGGGGAGAGCGGACGGGAGGAGGAGGGGGGGAGAGCGGACGGGAGGAGGAGGAGGGGGGGAGAGCGGACGGGAGGAGGAGGGGGGGGGGAGAGCGGACGGGAGGAGGAGGGGGGGGAGAGCGGACGGGAGGAGGAGGGGGGGGAGAGCGGACGGGAGGAGGAGGGGGGGGGGGAGAGCGGACGGGAGGAGGAGGAGGGGGGGGGAGAGCGGACGGGAGGAGGAGGGGGGGGGAGAGCGGACGGGAGGAGGAGGGGGGGGGAGAGCGGACGGGAGGAGGAGGGGGGGGGAGAGCGGACGGGAGGAGGAGGGGGGGGAGAGCGGGCGGGAGGAGGGGGGGGAGAGTGGACGGGAGGAGGAGGGGGGAGGGGAGAGCGGACGGGAGGAGGAGGGGGGGGGAGAGCGGACGGGAGGAGGAGGGGGGGGGAGAGCGGACGGGAGGAGGAGGGGGGGGGAGAGCGGACGGGAGGAGGAGGGGGGGGAGAGCGGGCGGGAGGAGGGGGGGAGAGTGGACGGGAGGAGGAGGGGGGAGGGGAGAGCGGACGGGAGGAGGAGGGGGGAGGGGAGAGCGGACGGGAGGAGGAGGGGGGGTGGAGAGCGGACGGGAGGAGGAGGGGGGGAGAGAGCGGACGGGAGGAGGAGGGGGGGGAGAGAGCGGACGGGAGGAGGGGGGGGAGAGAGCGGACGGGAGGAGGAGGGGGGGAGAGAGCGGACGGGAGGAGGAGGGGGGGAGAGAGCGGACGGGAGGAGGAGGGGGGGGAGAGAGCGGACGGGAGGAGGAGGGGGGGGGAGAGAACGGACGGGAGGAGGAGGGGGGGGGGAGAGAGCGGACGGGAGGAGGAGGGGGGAGAAGGAGGGGGGGAGAGAGCGGACGGGAGGAGGTGTGGGGGAGAGCAGACGGGAGGAGGAGGGGGGGGGGAGAGAGCGGACGGGAGGAGGGGGGGGAGAGCGGACGGGAGGAGGGGGGGGAGAGCGGACGGGAGGAGGGGGGGGAGAGCGGACGGGAGGAGGAGGGGGGGGAGAGCGGACGGGAGGAGGGGGGGGAGAGCGGACGGGAGGAGGAGGGGGGGGAGAGCGGACGGGAGGAGGAGGGGGGGAGAGCGGACGGGAGGAGGAGGGGGGGAGAGCGGACGGGAGGAGGGGGGGAGAGCGGACGGGAGGAGGAGGGGGGGAGGAGGGGGGGGGAGAGTGGACAGGAGGGGGGTGGGTTGGTTAAAATTTCCGGCTCTCTCCTCTCCACTCCCCCTGTATGTTTCTCCGCTCCCCCCCTCTCTCTCCCCTCCTGCCCCCCCATGTGACACAGACACACACACACACAGTGACACACACAGTGAGAGACACACACACAGTGACACACACAGTGAGAGACACACACACAGTGTCACACACACACACACACACACACACACACACACACGTCACCTCTCCTTCGGGGCGCCGCCATCTTAGGTGCCGCGTGTCCCCCCGCCGGGGAGGGAGGTGAGTGCGGGAGGGAGTAGAGCGGGAGGGAGGTGAGTGAGGGAGTAGAGCGGGAGGGAGGTGAGTGCGGGAGGGAGTGGAGCGGCTTCCGGGCGCCTCTTAGGTGCCGCGTGTGCCAACCCCCGCCAGGGAGGGAGTGGAGCGGGAGGGAATGGAGTGGGAGGTGAGTGGAGCGGGAGGTGAGTGGAGCGGCTTCCGGGCGCCTCTTAGGTGCCGCGTGTGCCCCCGCCGGGGAGGGAGGTGAGTGCGGGAGGGAGTGGAGCGGCTTCCGGGCGCCTCTTAGGTGCCGCGTGTGCCAACCCCCGCCAGGGAGGGAGTGGAGCGGGAGGGAATGGAGTGGGAGGTGAGTGGAGCGGGAGGTGAGTGGAGCGGGAGGTGAGTGGAGCGGCTTCCGGGCGCCTCTTAGGTGGGCGCGTGTCCCCCCGCCGGGGAGGGACTGGGAGGGAATGGAGTGGGAGGTGAGTGGAGCGGGAGGGAATGGAGTGAGAGGGAGGTGAGTGGAGCGGGAGGGAGTGGAGCGGCTTCCGGGCGCCTCTTAGGTGGGCGCGTGTCCCCCCGCCGGGGAGGGACTGGGAGGGAATGGAGTGGGAGGTGAGTGGAGCGGGAGGGAATGGAGTGAGAGGGAGGTGAGTGGAGCGGGAGGGAATGGAGTGGGAGGGAGGTGAGTGTGATGGGGGGGGGGAGAGGACAGAGAGGGGTGTGTGTGTGTGTGTGTGTGTGTGTGTGTGTGTGTGTGTGTGTGTTTTTTTTTTTTTTTTTTGTGGACCTTTGGCCCGTCACTCCGCCTCAGGCCAATGCGAGGTGTGGGGGGCGGGCCAAGGGGGTGGTGTGAGTGTGTGAGGCCAATGAGAGGTGTGCGGGGGCGGGCGGCCCAAGGGACCAATGACATTGCCGCTAGGGACACCGGACATCCAGGCAGGCAGGCAAACATACAGTGCTTTCACTAATATAGTATAAGATATTTTTATTTATCACAAGTGTACAGTCAATCATTAATTGTGCCATATGTATATGTATATATGTATATAATATATATATGTGTGTGTATATGTATATAATATATATATATATATATATATATATATGTGTGTGTGTATCTATATATATATATATATATATATATATATATATATATATAGTGATTTCAACACCACGTTGCAGTCTCTTTTAGTCCCAATGTAAGGCAGGAAAAACATTCTTTATATGGGGTTTATTTACAGGGATTAAATCATACTAACAACTTTAAGTCCAAACAAAACATAAAATAAACTCCTACTCCTCTTAGGAGACTAACTGTACATTTAGCTTCAAACCCTTTCTAACGACAGCTGGCTAACTATACTGGTTGCAAGCTTAAAATATGACCTGATATATGCAACAATGTACACAGTCTCTGCACACAACAATAAAGGGGTTTTGCTTATCTTAGTCCTTTGGAGCTGACGTCCCCACTTCAGCGTGGTCTCTCCTCTTTCCTGCTTTCCTCTGGGATTCAAACCCAGGCAACCCCAGCAAACTCCGCGATCACCATCCAGCGGGTCCAAGGAACTGAGCCAGCCTTACTTTGTGGGGAGCACTTTTCTATCCCCCTCTCTCTGGGACAGCAATCTCACTCTGTGACTCTCAGCATTGTCTCTCTGACAACTTCTCTGTAGTCACTTCCTGACTATTAAAAACTCCATGAGCAATCAGGAGTTCAGCCTTCTTAATTAGGCATCAGCTGAACTAGCTACTTCTAAGGAGGATTAACTCTCTGTGAGATGGAAAGCACACTTACTGCACTGTTCCATCACCTAGAGATACCTGATGGTATCACAATATATATACAGTATACTGTATTAGAGAAATCAGCGACTTCTCTCCCTGCCTCTCAGGCTCTGTGTCCATTCATTTGTACAAACATAGCAAGCTCCACTATGCGAATGTGAGCCGACCACCGTCATTGTGCCCGACTGAAACGCCAGATTGTTTTCTTCATCTAGGAACAACGGAGACAGAAAGAGGGAGCGACAGCATGAGACAGGGATTCTGCGCTCAGAAATACAAACAGAAAGCAGGTACAGTTATCACCAATCACCATTGGACCATTAAAGTCTTTGCCATGTTACCAGCTTCCAGACTCCCCATGGTTCCTCTTTAAGGTCATTGAGAAAGTCTCAGAATAAATACATGAATGACGAAGAACACTTATAACACATTCCCATGTCTCAGACAGATTCCTCAAACCTACCTCACGCAGCATACAGCGTTTCTCTACAGCCAGGGATTCTGGGTAATGGCATGCAAATGAGGCCTAACAATGAATGCGCTGTGGACTATTATGGCTCATAGCTTCGGGAGGATGTACAATGTGCACATAGCTGTACTTGTGTTTGAAAGCAGGCAGGTGAGGACCCTTTGAGCGGCCCGGTCCCCACACTTTCCTGCCTGCTAAGAAGCCACACCACATCTGACCCGTGACTTTCTCCAGATTTAGAAAGCGTTCGCCATTTTTAACTCCTTTGCTGCAGAGAAGCTGCTGCGTGCTTTCCCCGGAAACGGTGCAGATTCTGCGCCAAAGAAGAGTCTGGGATCTCGTTTATGGGGGTTACCCCCTAATCAGGACACTGGTCCACGGAAATTCCCACTGATTATGTGCCTAGGACAGAGGTATTTTCCCCAGAAGTGAGAGTGAAGGCAGATTTCATCTCGCTGCGCTACAAATGTAAGACTGAATCCACTCAGCAAAATGACACGTTAACTAATAATCCCTGTTTTGTAAACGTACAGCCCTGAGACACTATTAATTTTTGCATTCAGCCTGATGACATATTGTTTAGTGTTTAAAGCACAACGTTCAAAACATTATGAATGAATTCTGCCAAAAGTTGTCTCTGTGAGACAAATTGAAAGGCATTAATTACCTCGATGAATGGAGGTTAGATTGCTCTACTGCAAGAAGTGCCAGCAAACACCAAGCTATGTGACACTGTCAGATTCTGCATGTCAAAAGCAACAACTAGAATCGTGTAAGTGGTATCCCCACTTAGGGAAGCAGATGAGAAGAGAGGGAGGTACAGTGAGATAACTGTATGGGGTAATTCTCTACATATTGCCAAAATCTGCAATGTCGAGGCTCTATTCAAACAGATTGGGAGGAGTATAATGGCAGCTGCATTTCCATTAGCAAGGCAAACAAATGACCTTTGCTGTCCATTGATAAATCAGATAACAGAGAAACATGAATGAATACACCGCAAGGTGTGTGCCGGTCCAGCCATGGGTGTGCCCGACAGCACTGCAAAACGGAGCACTGGGTGTGCAGAATTAGCCCCGGAGGAGCAGTGTGAGAAGGTGAAACCCATGGCAGCTGAAACGCAACGTGCAACTCGTATTGTGCGTCACAACTGGGCTTTTGTGGGATCTTTTTGTCCACATCAGTGCGCTAGAAATAATAAGAAAAGCTGCAAGAGAAGAGCGGAGTGGTTAGGGAACATAATTAAGAGTAAAAGCCACTTCAGGATATACTATCTCACAAATAACTGATCTATTCTATTGACTATTCCGATCTTCTTTGTTCCTTAGAATAATTAACCGTCTATTACACGGCACAGTAATTATTACATGGTCACTTTATGAATTGCAATAATGATGTCACAGCCGTGGCCTAGCAGACCTGGGCTCATCTTGTATTTACTGTGATCCTAAATGATCGTGCTTAGACAAATGTATTTTTAACTGGAAGACAAAGAGAAAACAGAGTGGAAGATCTGAACATAAAGCTGGTACTCATGCTCTTTAACATCCGACAATAAGGTCCGGAGGACATGAAGGGGACTCGAACTCTAGTTGCCATCATGAGAACAGGAGGGCCAAGAGATCTACAAATGAGCGTTTTCTGGGAAGCAGATAGAAAGATCAAAGACTTGCACAGGGAGCCTTCTTACAGCGGACAAATGCAGATTTCACACCTTTCATCCCACTTTCTTGAACAGAACAATAGATGCGGCAGAGATGCCTCATTCATTCCTGAATGCCAAGGTGAGACGGGAGATAAATATCTTCTCTGCTGTACAACAGACGTTCTGCCATTTTCAGATTTGAAACTGCATGGAACAATATTATATTAGGTTCTCAGCCCAGTTGTGTAGGGATTGAAAAGAAGCCTGTAATGTGAATTACTTACAGATATCTATATGTGTGGAAGCTTTTAGATGTTCCTCACAGTTTAAAAGAGCTCCATCTTCTGTTTCTAACTTAAAGATGCGGTCCTTCCTAGGAACAAAATCAACCGGCGACATAGATATGTTTAACTCGTTGCATGTCAGTCGTAGTGAGTTTGTTAAACCTTGGGCGTGACTTCCTCCGCCACCTCCCATGGTAAGGAGGACATTGCACAGGCCGAGTGTCTGCCCCTCTCCATCTCCGTCCCCTGACAAGGCTGAAGAAAGAAGTTAACACTTGGCTAACAAGCACATCCTCAGAAAGGCAAATTTGAATTTATAAAGGAACAGGTACAGCTGGACATGGTTCAGATCCATGATTATGTTAATATGAGGTTTTTTGTAACTAGGTGGAAGTGTCCGTTTAATAGTTCCCAGTCACATTTATCAATGGACCATCTGTGACTGATCCACTTAGCAGCAGAGGATTGTGGGAGTTGTAGTTGTGCTCCAGATGCACTAAAAACACTCTGCACCTGAACACCGTTAGTGCGCAAGAAATGGTTTGAGCAGGACATGTGTGTCTCTCACCAGTACAGGTCACTGGTCCCTTGTAGGAAAAGGTTGAGCGAGAAAAACTCCAGGTTGCAACACAGGGATGCGACGGTAGGGGGTTACCAGGCTCTCTAATAAAAGGTCAAGCCCGTTTTAGTTACCCCTGATCCATGTGTAAGGGTCCAGGAGAGTTAGCTCTTGGGCCCAGTAACATTGTACCATTCCAATGTATTGTATGTATTAAAAGTATTTTTTGTGTTTTTCCCTTTCCGGGCGTGCAATCAAGCAGGGATTGCCAGGGTGTGAGTTTCAAGATTTTTTTTGCGGAGGAACCGTTAACAGAATGTGCCTAGGAGGTTGGGGTCCGGAGTTGTCGGTTCACCTATAAATATACCC
This sequence comes from Ascaphus truei, assembly GCF_040206685.1. Taxonomy (NCBI): domain Eukaryota; kingdom Metazoa; phylum Chordata; class Amphibia; order Anura; family Ascaphidae; genus Ascaphus; species Ascaphus truei. Next base: position 23,476,130 of record NC_134503.1, read on the forward strand.
GGGAATCATGCCTGATTCTCAGATACATGTAGGCACATTGTCCCGGCAATACCTCCTGAATTACCTTGAAAACGCAAGCACAGCCCAGAAAGGGGATTGAGGCACTGGGATAAAACATGTATTCCTGTGGCTGAGGGAATCCCTAGGTTAAGGGGGGTACCCCAGCTAGTGCCAAGGTGACCCACCACCAGTGTAGGGTCTGTGGGTGCCCCAACCGTATATAAGGTTATGGGGTGACTCAGAGTCCACAGGAAAGTGTGTGGGGAATAGGGAAGATACAGTAGAAATAAAACTACAACATTTTTTGTTTTCTGTTCCCGTTCCCCAGAAGTGTAGTAAAATATACTTTAATAATGCAATATGCTTTTTACATTCGGAACTGATGTCCAAACAGGCTGCCTGAGCTAACCCATAGGCACCGGTAAGTCTGCTGGACATCGGAGTTCAAAGCAGCCAGAGGATGCCCAGAGGTATGAATAGCATTTGGTCAGCGGGGAAAGGCCGAGTACCAGAGTCCGGAGATCAATGGCAGTCCTCCGGTATGCCACTTGTTCTGCCAGGCCTGGTGGAGCCTGCCCAGCGGATGGCATTGAGATAGCCAGGGAGAGAGGTGGCAGGCTTGCACATGTCTCTTGTCTATTTCGGATTTCCCGCTGACCCGGCTTTTCTAGCCGGTTTGGCTCTGATTGGTTGCTTGGGAAAGTTCCCACATGTTGATTGGCTGCCGAGTTTTGTGAATGAAGCTGAGAATACTGTAAGAATCGATGAGCCAATCAGATTCGTAGTCTCCGGTACTAAGAGCGCGGGTGGGCTTTTCAAAGTTGCTTCTGTTCGAATAGCAGAGCAACCGGCTTCGATTTCAAGCCTGAAAAGTCTGCCCGCCAGAGTCTAAGAAACAAACAGATATTTGTGTTTGTTTGTACTGCCAGAGTCTAAGTCCAGCTTTTTGGGGCCAAGTTCTCAGAAACGAACATGTCTGGGATGTTTTGCTGATTTTAGTTCCAGGAGATTTGGAGTAACACGCGGTCAGGAGGGACCAAGTTCTCAGAAGAGAACGTAGCGGTGGCGTGTGGAACTTTATGCCGATTTGTGTTCCAGGAGATTCCGGGCTAAGTCCCGGTCAGGGTAAAACTCTCCCATAGAGTTCCCTGCACCTAGGAAAGTCTAGTTTTTGACCCCAGTCCAAAGTAAGTGTGTCTTTTTGTCTGTATTTTGTGTATCATTGTGTGTAAGCGAATTTATGCCAAATAAATTACAATTTATTTCATTACCTTGCTTTGAGCAATGAAAGATCCTGGAAAAAAGATGTAAATAATCTGGTCTCCTGTGACAAGGGACAAAAGCCAATTTATCCCAGAATAAGCCCCCCCCCCCCCAATTGCATTTACTGTAACAATTCTGTATTCATTTCATCACAGCAACCAGACCAGTGACATTAAATTAATCCAATAATGATTTCATGTAATGGAGAAACGACAACATATTGGAGGTTACCGTCTTTAAAAAGTGTAGTGTTATAATTTGCACAGTGAAATGTGGGGGATAAATATGTATTTAAACATGGATAACCAGGTCTGCCCGCCGTCTCCTCATATCCTGATCTTGCTTGGTATATTCTATACAACGCTGCCAGTTTTGAGGTCTTACAGAAGTTGTTGAAAAGATAAATGGATAGAAAGGGAAACCTTTGCTCACCCAGCTGATGAAGCCAGATCTTCACCACAACATCAGCAGCATTTGCAGACATATCTCCAGCAGTTTTGCTTGATAAGATGGGGGCTTAATGCCACTTAGGTTCCATCAAGCATCTGACGGATAAAAGATGTCGAGAACCCAAAAGTGCTATCTCCTTCAAAAATGGCAGCACATCAATACTAACAAACTCGCTTCATTCTTCTCAAAGTCCCGTGCTCTGCATTTCAAGATTTACCCGTCAATATTATCGTGATTTCCATCCCAGAGAAAAGAGTGATTTTTCATTCTTTGAGCTGTTAATGTGTATTGACTGTTTTCCTTTTCGGATGATAAAACAGACGCTGATTAAGTAAAACATGTTTTTCTAATATGAAGGGCTAAATACTCGACAAGGATTTTCAGCTGGAAATCTTGTTTTTTTGCTTCAGATTTGCCGCTTACTTAAAATGTTACACATTTCTGATATAAATTTCTCTCTCATATATATATATATATATATATATATATATATATATATATATATATATATAGAGAGAGATAGATACACACACACACACACACACACACACTTATGAGGGTTCTATGTAAAAATGGATTTCAGGCAAAAGGTGACACTGTGTGCTCATTTGCATGTCATTTCCCAGAATCCCTTGCCGCAGTGGAAGCACTGTATGCTAGGTGATAATGGTGAAAGGCAGGGCTGCAGACCTGTCTAAGGCTGAGTCCCCATTGGCGCTGAGCTCGCTATGCGCTTGGCGTGCTTACCTTCTGCAATGTAGATCAGCACATCCCCCTCTCCCACTGTGCTCGCGCGCTCATGTGTGTGCACACACGCTCTCCCTAGCGTTGTGCTTGGGGAGACAAGGGAGAGATACTTTCGTGCTGAGAGCAGGGTCACATGACCCTGCTCTGACAAATGGCAAGAGAGAGGGCGTGTTCTACTCCTGTCACACACACACACAAACATTAAATTTTTAGCCGAGAGGGAGCAGAGAGAAGTGGAAAGGAAGGGAGGGGGGGGGGGGGGCAAACAGACTACTGCTGGGGTGGGGGGGGGAGGCAAACAGACTACTGCTGGGGTGGGGAGGGCAAACGGACTACTGCTGGGGTGGGAGGGCAAACGGACTACTGCTGGGGTGGGAGGGCAAACGGACTACTGCTGGGGTGGGAGGGCCAACGGACTACTGCTGGGGTGGGGGGGGGGGGGCAAACAGACTACTGCTGGGGTGGGGGGGGGGCAAACGGGCTGCTGCTGGGGTGGGGGGGGCAAACGGGCTGCTGCTGGGGTGGGGGGGCAAACGGAGTGGTGGGGGGGAGAAGGGAGAGAGGGGGGGGAGAAGGGAGAGAGAGAGGGGGGGAGAAGGGAGAGAGAGCAATGGGGGGAGAGAGAGCGCAATGGGGGGGTGGGAGAGAGACAGACACACAGAAACACAGACAGCCCCTATACAGCCAATGACACGCCCCCTCCCCTAATAGCCTAATAGCCACGCCCCCCACTCCTGCTCTAAAAATGTTGCAGGACAGCGATCGCTCGTGCTTGGTGAGCTGGTGACATCACCGCTCTCCAAGCATGAGCGAGCTCAGCGGCAGCGGGGCCGCAGCCTAAGGCCTTCGGAAATGGTGCAGGGAGCGGCGCTGACCAAATGAGGTGCGCGCATGCTTACCAGTGAGCCCCTGCAGCCGCAATGAGAGCGGCTTTAGCAGGGGCTCGCGCACGCTTGCGGAAGCGTGTGTCTTACCTAATCTTTACTTTCTGCGCTCGCCGGAGTGCAGGGCCGGTCACGTGAGCGGTTCGCCCAATGAGGGCGAACATAGCTCTGTGACGTCACTGGCCCGCCCCCCAGACCCGCCCACGGACGGCGCGCGCTCTAAGGCCAGGGAAAGCACTGCTTTCCCTCAGCCTCAGCGCGCCTCCGCACGGCTTCAGTGTCTATGGACTAAGCCTAAGACATGTGAATGTGCTCACAAGTGATATATATGTGTGATATACAATATATATATATATATATATATATATATATATGAAAAACGAGAAAAAACAAGAAAGCGCCCGATCCTAGTGTAATTTGAAAAAAATACAATTTCATTTTCCCAGTAAAAATCCAACAAATTTAAACTCACAAACAAAAATGATAAATCGAGCATGTAATGAGCTATACTCATTCACCATACGCTGGACTCCACTGATCTGCTCGCACGCCTCTCTCCCACGTGTGGTCTTGGCACCGCTGAGCTACCGTCCAGCAGAAGCTAGTGACAGCTAGTGTGAGCTAGTGACAGCTATCACACCAGACCTACCTACACCCTGGACTCTAATAAGTCTCTGAGACACTGCCACGCGCTGACGATCTATCCCCCAAGGTCCTGCTACTTTTTTCTCCTATCCGGAACCCCTGTATGATTCGGTTTGTTTCCGGACGACATCAGGAGAAGCTGTGCGTTTTCTGAAGCTCCTGCTGGACAGTAGCTCAGAGGTGCCAAGGCCACACGTGGGAGAGAGGCGTGCGAGCAGATCAGTGGAGTCCAGCGTATGGTGAATGAGTATAGCTCATTACATGCTCGATTTACCATTTTTGTTTGTGAGTTTAAATTTGTTGGATTGTTACTGGGAAAATTAGATTGTATTTTTTTCATATTACACTAGGATCGGGCGCTTTCTTTTTTTCTCGTTTTTCATAGATCCACTGGGAGGTCGTTGTTTCCTTATAGAAGGCTGCCAGCATCCTGAATACAGGGCCATCATCCATTTTTGAGTTTATTACAACAGGACTATCCACTCATGGTTTCTTTTTGGACTCTATTTTGACCATTCATTGTGTAATCCCATTAATGTCATATACATTTTTTTTTAATATATATATATATATATATATATATATATATATATATATATATATATATATATATATATATATTTTTAGTCACTAGCTATATATTGGTTTTTATTATTTAGGTATTGCATTTTTTATTATTTTTTATTATATTTGTGTATGTTGATTATCTTATTTACAGTTGCTATATCATCATTTTTGTAAATTCAATACAATAGTGACCCATATATAGGGGTTTATATTAATAGATTTATACTACGCTATTGCAGTTGATATAGATACCAAAGGTGCAGTCTTTTTGTCTGTGTGTGTGTGTATATATATATATATATATATATATATATATATATATATATATATATATATATATATATATATACATACATATACACACACACTTATTATTCAATTAGTGTGCTTTAAAGTACTTGCCTTCCCGTTTGATCTGTTACTGCCCCTGTTGCAGTAAAGAGTTAATGAAAACCTCTGCTCTAAGTGTCCTTTTATCTAGATGTTATGTGCTGTAATATGTGGTCTCCCAGTTATTTGGATATTATTGCTATGATGCGAGCAGGGGACACACATTTTTGTGGCGTGCAATTTGACTTTCTCCCACCAACAAAGCGGGCTCCATAGCCCTTGTTTTGGTGCAAAATGAGAAGGTTTGCAGCCCTAATTGCAAAACAAATGACCCTCTATGCATGTGTGCCACGGAGTGGGGCTTAACATCCAGTACTGCGAGGCTGTCATTCGGGTCTTGCTGCCACCTGCGTTCAAGTCCAATATAGAGGCTATCCTCTTCTCTACCCACACCTCTCCCCCCCCTCCTCCTCTCTACCCACACCTCTCCCCCCCCTCCTCCTCTCTACCCACATCTCACCCCCTCCTCCTCCTCTCTACCCACACCTCTCCCCCCCTCCTCCTCCTTACCCACACCTCTCCCCCCCTCCTCCTCTCTACCCACACCTCACCCCCTCCTCCTCCTCTCTACCCACACCTCTCCCCCCCCCTCCTCCTCCTTACCCACACCTCTCCCCCCCTCCTCCTCTCTACCCACACCTCCCCTCCTCTCTACCCACACCTCTCCCCCTCCTCCTCTCTCCCCACACCTCTCCCCCTCCTCCGCCTCTCTACCCACACCTCTCCCCCCTCCTCCTCCTCTCTACCCACACCTCTCCCCCCTCCTCCTCTCTACCCACACCTCTCCCCCTCCTCCTCCTCTCTACTCACACCTCTCCCCCTCCTCCTCCTCTCTACCCGCACCTCTCCCCCTCCTCCTCCTCTCTACCCACACCTCCCCCCTCCTCCTCCTCTCTTCCCACACCTCTCCCCCTCCTCCTCCTCTCTATCCACACCTCTCCCCCTCCTCCTCTCTACCCACACCTCTCCCCCTCCTCCTCCTCTCTACCCACACCTCTCCCCCTCCTCCTCTCTACCCACACCTCTCCCCCTCCTCCTCCTCTCTACCCACACCTCTCCCCCTCCTCCTCCTCTCTACCCACACCTGTCCCCCTCCTCCTCTCTACCCAAACTTCTCCCCCTCCTCCTCCTCTCTACCCACACCTCTCCCCCTCCTCCTCCTCTCTACCCACACCTCTCCCCCTCCTCCTCCTCTCTACCCACACCTGTCCCCCTCCTCCTCTCTACCCAAACTTCTCCCCCTCCTCCTCCTCTCTACCCACACCTCTCCCCCTCCTCCTCTCTACCCACACCTCTCCCCCCCCTCTCTACCCACACCTCTCCCCCCCTCCTCCTCTCTACCCACACCTCTCCCCCTCCTCTCTACCCACACCTCTCCCCCTCCTCCTCCTCTCTACCCACACCTCTCCGCCTCCTCCTCCTCCTCCTCTCTACCCACACCTCTCCCCCTCCTCCTCTCTACCCACACCTCTACCCACACCTCTCCCCCTCCTCTCTACCCACACCTCTCCCCCTCCTCTCTACCCACACCTCTCCCCCTCCTCCTCCTCTCTACCCACACCTGTCCCCCTCCTCCTCTCTACCCACACCTCTCCCCCTCCTCCTCTCTACCCACACCTCTCCCCCTCCTCCTCTCTACCCACACCTCTCCCCCTCCTCCTCTCTACCCACACCTCTCCCCCTCCTCCCGGCTTTGGTACTAAGAATGTGAATTAAACAGCTCTGATGTGCCTGTTCCCTTGTCATTGCTACATAAACCATATACACACGATTGTGCTTATCCACAGACCTCACTTGAGAGGTGAATTGTCATTAACCAAATGCATCTTCTCTACAGGTAGGTTCCAGTTAATGGACAGTGCAGATAAAAGCCCGATCCTCCCCACTGACTGATCTCTACGCGTGACCCCGACTACCACACTTACAGGGCGATTTCTCACACATTTATCTACAGGCTGCCATGTTTATCAGTGCACACGTTAAAAACGCATTAAGAAAAGATATCCTCCTCGTGCCAATATGATGTTAAGTGAAGTTGAACACGTTTCCCTAAAGGGTGTAGGTCTGGATGAATTATGCCCAGGATATATGGCAAAAATAATGTATCTGAAAATACAAATACTGGACATGGTTACCCAAGTCTATGAAAGGAATTGAGCCTTTTGAACGGCTGAGCATGTCGAGGTGAAAGACCTATGTCCCGCAGTAAGTGAGGCAACTCGCACAGACAGCCCACACTGAGCAGGACTGTAACGTTTGAAAGCAGAGCAAAGACAGAACAGATGCTCCCGCCACCCTGCAACTTCAATACCTTTCTGCGACCCCCACCAGGGGCGACAGTATAAAACTCTCACATGGATTAACGTTTCCATTAAAGTGCAAGTGACTGGTAGTTAATAAACAAGAAATAGAAAGTACTCAAAGAATATAAACATTTGCACGCCTAAAGTGATCATGGTAGTGTTTGCACACGGAGACTGAGAGGACATAGCAGTCATGGCTACCTAAATCCCGCACAATCTTTACAAACCGCCTGCTAGGATAACAAAAGTCCTGTATCCGGTCAGCTTCTAGTTATCTGTGATCTCACAGTACCAGAACACGGGCCGGGTGCTGTCCGATCATGCAGAACAGAACACATACTTCTTGCAGTGAGGAGAGTGGGGGTCGGAGGTTACTCACGGTGCTGAGCTTGCTGCAGCAGATAAGGACGCGGCGCTCGTACAGCATGCTGGCGTATAGGTGCAGCATGTTATTCACATCTACGGCTACGAAATACTCCGTCAGGTTTCTCTGTAAGGAAATAGCAGACAGAAAAAGCGCCGATTACCCCATCCATGTAAAACACTGGTTCGCTGATACAACAACCGCTCACCAACAAATACACATGTCCATGGCATGAGCGCAACGTGTGCTAGCATGCAGATTATTACATATATCACTGCCCTTGTGGTATTTCATTATTAGTCCTTGTTTACAAGCCAATATATACAGCAAACCCACAATTCAGGCTGAAAGAATACCCTCTAAAAATAATTCCCTCTGAATTCTATAAATATTATGATTCCAAAATTTGATTGGCCAATTTTGTTTCCCAATTATTATTTTAATCACAGAGCAATCAAAAGTTTTCGGCTTGAAATCCAGGCGTCCCCTGAACAAAGGCGGGTGGTCTGTATGATTCCTTTTAGCAGCTACATCAGGGGTGGGACTCTCCAGTCCTCAAGGGCCACCAACAGGTCAGGTTTTCAGGATATCCCTGCTTCAGCACAGGTGGCTCAATCAATGCCTGACCTGTGCTGAGGCAGGGATATCCAGAAAACATGACCTGTTGGTGGCCCTTGAAGACTGGAGTTGCCCATCCCTGCACTACATAAAGCTTTAAGGGTAAGGGTTACATGCGCATTGCAAAGTATCCTGGCAGGGTAAGGGTTACATGCGCATTGCACACTATCCTGGCAGGGTAAGGGTTACATGCGCATTCCACACTATCCTGGCAGGGTAAGGGTTACATGCGCATTGCAAAGTATCCTGGCAGGGTAAGGGTTACATGCGCATTGCAAAGTATCCTGGCAGGGTAAGGGTTACATGCGCATTGCACAGTATCCTGGCAGGGTAAGGGTTACACGCGCATTGCACAGTATCCTGGCAGGGTAAGGGTTACACGCGCATTGCACAGTATCCTGGCAGGGTAAGGGTTACATGCGCATTGCACAGTATCCTGGCAGGGTAAGGGTTACATGCGCATTGCGCAGTATCCTGGCAGGGTAAGGGTTACATGCGCATTGCACAGTATCCTGGCAGGGTAAGGGTTACATGCGCATTGCACAGTATCCTGGCACGGTAAGGGTTACATGCGCATTGCACAGTATCCTGGCACGGTAAGGGTTACATGCGCATTGCACAGTATCCTGGCAGGGTAAGGGTTACATGCGCATTGCACAGTATCCTGGCAGGGTAAGGGTTACATGCGCATTGCACAGTATCCTGGCAGGGTAAGGGTTACATGCGCATTGCACAGTATCCTGGCAGGGTAAGGGTTACATGCGCATTGCACAGTATCCTGGCAGGGTAAGGGTTACATGCGCATTGCACAGTATCCTGGCAGGGTAAGGGTTACACGCGCATTGCGCAGTATCCTGGCAGGGTAAGGGTTACATGCGCATTGCACAGTATCCTGGCAGGGTAAGGGTTACATGCGCATTGCACACTATCCTGGCAGGGTAAGGGTTACATGCGCATTGCACAGTATCCTGGCAGGGTAAGGGTTACACTCGAATTGCACAGTATCCTGGCAGGGTAAGGGTTACACGCGCATTGCACAGTATCCTGGCAGGGTAAGGGTTACACGCGCATTGCACAGTATCCTGGCAGGGTAAGGGTTACACGCGCATTGCACAGTATCCTGGCAGGGTACGGGTTACACGCGCATTGCACAGTATCCTGGCAGGGTAAGGGTTACATGCGCATTGCACAGTATCCTGGCAGGGTAAGGGTTACATGCGCATTGCACAGTATCCTGGCAGGGTAAGGGTTACACACGCATTGCACAGTATCCTGGCAGGGTAAGGGTTACACGCGCATTGCACAGTATCCTGGCAGGGTAAGGGTTATACACGCATTGCACAGTATCCTGGCAGGGTAAGGGTTACATGCGCATTGCACAGTATCCTGGCAGGGTAAGGGTTACATGCGCATTGCACAGTATCCTGGCACGGTAAGGGTTACATGCGCATTGCACAGTATCCTGGCACGGTAAGGGTTACATGCGCATTGCACAGTATCCTGGCAGGGTAAGGGTTACATGCGCATTGCACAGTATCCTGGCAGGGTAAGGGTTACATGCGCATTGCACAGTATCCTGGCAGGGTAAGGGTTACATGCGCATTGCACAGTATCCTGGCAGGGTAAGGGTTACATGCGCATTGCACAGTATCCTGGCAGGGTAAGGGTTACACACGCATTGCACAGTATCCTGGCAGGGTAAGGGTTACACGCGCATTGCACAGTATCCTGGCAGGGTAAGGGTTATACACGCATTGCACAGTATCCTGGCAGGGTAAGGGTTACATGCGCATTGCACAGTATCCTGGCAGGGTAAGGGTTACATGCGCATTGCACAGTATCCTGGCACGGTAAGGGTTACATGCGCATTGCACAGTATCCTGGCACGGTAAGGGTTACATGCGCATTGCACAGTATCCTGGCAGGGTAAGGGTTACATGCGCATTGCACAGTATCCTGGCAGGGTAAGGGTTACATGCGCATTGCACAGTATCCTGGCAGGGTAAGGGTTACATGCGCATTGCACAGTATCCTGGCAGGGTAAGGGTTACATGCGCATTGCACAGTATCCTGGCAGGGTAAGGGTTACACGCGCATTGCACAGTATCCTGGCAGGGTAAGGGTTACATGCGCATTGCACAGTATCCTGGCAGGGTAAGGGTTACATGCGCATTGCACAGTATCCTGGCAGGGTAAAGGTTACATGCGCATTGCACACTATCCTGGCAGGGTAAGGGTTACATGCGCATTGCACAGTATCCTGGCAGGGTAAGGGTTACATGCGCATTACGCACGATCCTGGCACGGTAAGGGTTACACTCGCATTGCGCACGATCCTGGCAGGGTAAGGGTTACACACGCCTTGCAGTCTCAGGGGTTAGGGGATCTGCATACCTGCTCCCCCAAACTTCTGGCTGAGCTGCCTGTAAAGTCCTCTATAAACACCACTTTTACAGAGCGCTATAAAAGGCCAACAGCCAGATCTTAAAGAGGTGTTTCACTGGGACGCAGAACGCAGGGAACCTGATCAAGATAAAGGCCAAATTCTTTACTCTCTAACCTCATAGTCCTTAAGAAAACTTCCAGGTGCACTGGCCTTTTATGGCTACATAAAAGAATGGAATTGAGCTTTTTGCTACATATTTATAGTTAGTATTAAAATGTGAATATATATATATATATATATATATATATATATTCACATTTTAATATGTGTATGTGTATATATACTATGTATGTATGTATGTGTGTGTGTATATGTGCGTGTATGTGTATATATACTATGTATGTATGTGTGTGTGTGTGTATATGTGTGTGTATATGTGCGTGTTTGTGTATATATACTATGTGTGTGTGTGTATATATACTATGTATGTGTGTGTGTGTGTATATGTGTGTGTATATGTGTGTGTGTATATATATATATATATATATACACACACATATATACACACACATATACACACACACACACATACATACATACATAGTATATATACACACACACACACATAGTATATATACACAAACACACACATATACACACACACACACATACATACATAGTATATATACACATACACGCACATATACACACACACATACATACATACATAGTATATATACACATACACACACATATACACACACAGGATGCTCAAGGTTCACAATGCGCGGAGGGGTTCAGCAATGCCTGGGAGCAGCAGAATGCTGCAGGCTTCTCCGGCGTATGTTACATATCGTCACAGGAAACAGCTCTACGAGCACTGCGTTGTGTGATATCATTGCATATTTGTGCCACAAAAAGTTTCCATTTTCCAATAATAAAAATAATAACGCCACACCTCTTCTTGTAAAAGCAAAGGCTGCGGAAAACACAGACACAAGTGTATTTCTATGCTCATTCCATCGCGGGTCGGCAGTGTGCTGCAGGGAACAGGGTCACGTTATGTGTGATCTTGGCTATCATCATTGACTGGAGACCACTTTATTCACTGTTACCCGGCCGTTCTTGCATAGATGGGCTTGTTCTGGTTACAGGCGGAGTGCTTAATGTTGCAGTCCTGCCCAAAAACTAACTTCAAACTAAACCCATCACAGGAAGGTGTGTCCAGATCCTACAACACACTGACTTACTGTGTGAGCTATTCGTTGTAGAGGTGGCATCAGGGAGACTCCGTGGTTACTACAGCATATATTCTCTACCAATCCTAGTGAAACAAGTGGGGGACGCCCGCTCAGCAGCTAGGCGAGAGAGATAATGGGGCGCTAGGGGGTAGGTACATTCAGAGACAAAACTATGCCAGGGATTGTCTCCAAGAGGGAGAGTAGGCAGAGAGGAAGCCCCCAATTATACGCACTGGCTAATCTGTGTGTGGCAGTAGGAGAGAGGCAGGGGAGGAACCAGGCAGTATCTCAAGGTGTTGTGAACAATTAAAGTCACAGACACAAATTATGGTGAAACCAGATTTGCAAGTGGGTGAATAAAACAACGTAATGAGGTCCAGTGGACTCAAACTAAAATAAAGGGTTTCAGGGAGAACACTGATAACATGCCAAAATAACCGTACACTCAGAAAGTAAGCGCCTGGGTTAAGTAACAAAGCCCCGCGGTACATGGGGTCCATGGGCTTCCAATGCTGTAAGCAGAGGAAAGGCGCGCAGAGTATAGCATAGGTAATGGAGGCTACTAATACCACTGCAATGCCATAATGGACGTGGCAATGTACAGGGCGTCCTCGGTATCAGACTGCCCGCTTTCCGACCAATGCTTTATCCAACGCCGCATAATGCTGTCCTCTGGATGCATTACCCGACGTCGGAAGCGCTTACCCGACGCGGATCAACAAGGACCCGCAATCTGACGGTCTGTTATTTGATAGTGGTCTGTGGGACGCATTCCGACGGATAAGCGAGGAGCGGCTGTATAGGGGTCTCCAGGTAAGTAGGATCTGTGAATATAAGCCAAGACCCCAGGCCCAGAGAGGCTGCGCCGCTGCTGCGAGGAAGCAATGACAGCCTCCGGGCGAGCAGGAGCGTTTTGCCCTCTCTTGGAGGGAATCCCTGGTATTGTTTTGTCTTCTCTACCAATCCTGCCTTGTTTATTGGCTTTGTCCCTTCCAAGTGAGGGCAGTGACTGCAGCAGCCTGGCATGAAAAGCTTCATGTGATTCTCTCTGCCATGCTGTTCTATCCCGGGCAGCAGGGATTTGCACTGGGACTCTCTCCCACACGTCACAAGGTCGCTAGGAAGTTTAGGAAGAGGCTGCAGTAATAAGGAGGGTCGAACCTTAAACAAATAACAGACATCTAGATAGACGTGACCGCTCCATCAATAAGTACGTAGTAAAATCCAGCAGCGCTGATGATACCTACCTACCTTGATACCAACAACACGACACATTGCTTTGTATGTGAACCTTTCGACATTAACACGTCGCTGCTATTTTATTTAATTCCCTCAGTTTATGTCTATTGTAATTTAAATTCACAATGACACGGTGTTATTTTCTCCCGAGACATTGGTTTTCATGTGAAGTCCTTGTTAAATGTATTTGTAACTATCCATGCCAAATGCTTTTCAAGAATCATTAACAAGGCCGGCCTGGCACAAAGCATGATAATTACAGTATTAGTTCATGTTGATTCAATTTCATTTCTGTGTAAAGAACGATTACTGGCGAGGAATAATAACACTTACCCCACTGCTGCAAACACTTCAGCATCCTCCAAATACAGTCATTATATCAACGCTCCCATATCATGCTGCACATCACAGGGCAACATCTCCCGCCCATTCATATTTATGGCGGCTTATTGTCTGAATTTATCTGCATCACGGGCCGCCAACTCCAGTCCTCAAGGGCCACCAACAAGCCAGGTATTGGGGATATCCCTGCTTCAGCACAGGTGGCTCAGTCGAAGACTGACCTGTGCTGAAGCAAGGATATCCGTAATACCTAGCCTGTTGGTGGCCCTTGAGGACTGGAGCTGGCGACCCCTGCACTACATTACACGCCTATATGAATATATGTATGGGAATACCGCGTGTGACCGGAGCTGTGCGCGTACAGAATGGGAATACTGCGTGTGACCGGAGCTGTGCGTGTACAGAATGGGAATACCGCGTGTGACCGGAGCTGTGCGCGTACAGAATGGGAATACTGCGTGTGACCGGAGCTGTGCGCGTACAGAATGGGAATACTGCGTGTGACCGGAGCTGTGCGTGTACAGAATGGGAATACCGCGTGTGACCGGAGCTGTGCGCGTACTGTATGGGAATACTGCGTGTGACCGGAGCTGTGCGCGTACAGAATGGGAATACTGCGTGTGACCGGAGCTGTGCACGTACAGAATGGGAATACTGCGTGTGACCAGAGCTGTGCACGTACAGAATGGGAATACTGCGTGTGACCGGAGCTGTGCACGTACAGAATGGGAATACTGCGTGTGACCGGAGCTGTGCACGTACAGAATGGGAATACTGCGTGTGACCGGAGCTGTGCGTGTACAGAATGGGAATACCGCGTGTGACCGGAGCTGTGCACGTACAGAATGGGAATACTGCGTGTGACCGGAGCTGTGCGCGTACAGAATGGGAATACTGCGTGTGACCGGAGCTGTGCGTGTACAGAATGGGAATACTGCGTGTGACAGTAGCTGTGCGTGTACAGAATGGGAATACTGTGTGTGACCGGAGCTGTGCGCGTACAGAATGGGAATACCGCGTGTGACCGGAGCTGTGCGCGTACTGTATGGGAATACTGCGTGTGACCGGAGCTGTGCGCGTACAGAATGGGAATACTGCGTGTGACCGGAGCTGTGCGTGTACAGAATGGGAATACTGCGTGTGACCAGAGCTGTGCGCGTACAGAATGGGAATACCGCGTGACCGGAGCTGTGCGCGTACAGAATGGGAATACCGCGTGTGACCGGAGCTGTGCGCGTACAGAATGGGAATACTGCGTGTGACCGGAGCTGTGCGAGTACAGAATGGGAATACTGCGTGTGACCGGAGCTGTGCGCGTACAGAATGAGAATACTGCGTGTGACCGGAGCTGTGCGCGTACAGAATGGGAATACTGCGTGTGACAGTAGCTGTGCGTGTACAGAATGGGAATACTGCGTGTGACAGTAGCTGTGCGCGTAAATAATGGGAATACTGCGTGTGACAGTAGCTGTGCGCGTACTGTATGGGAATACTGCGTGTGACCGGAGTTGTGCGCGTACAGAATGAGAATACTGCGTGTGACAGTAGCTGTGCGCGTACAGAATGGGAATACTGCGTGTGACCGGAGCTGTGCGCGTACAGAATGGGAATACTGCGTGTGACCGGAGCTGTGTGCGTACAGAATGGGAATACTGCGTGTGACCGGAGCTGTGCGTGTACAGAATGGGAATACTGCGTGTGACCGGAGCTGTGCGCGTACAGAATGGGAATACTGCGTGTGACCGGAGCTGTGCGCGTACAGAATGGGAATACTGCGTGTGACCGGAGCTGTGCGCGTACAGAATGGGAATACTGCGTGTGACCGGAGCTGTGCGCGTACAGAATGGGAATACTGCGTGTGACCGGAGCTGTGCGCGTACAGAATGGGAATACTGCGTGTGACCGGAGCTGTGCGCGTACAGAATGGGAATACTGCGTGTGACCGGAGCTGTGCGTGTACAGAATGGGAATAACGCGTGACCGGAGCTGTGCGCGTACAGAATGGGAATACTGCGTGTGACCAGAGCTGTGCGCGTACAGAATGGGAATACTGCGTGTGACAGTAGCTGTGCGTGTACAGAATGGGAATACTGCGTGTGACAGTAGCTGTGCGTGTACAGAATGGGAATACTGTGTGTGACAGTAGCTGTGCGTGTACAGAATGGAAATACTGCGTGTGACAGTAGCTGTGCGCGTACAGAATGGGAATACCGCGTGTGACAGTAGCTGTGCGCGTACAGAATGGGAATACTGCGTGTGACCGGAGCTGTGCGCGTACAGAATGAGAATACTGCGTGTGACCGGAGCTGTGCATGTACAGAATGGGAATACTGCGTGTGACAGTAGCTGTGCGCGTACAGAATGGGAATACCGCGTGTGACAGTAGCTGTGCGCGTACAGAATGGGAATACTGCGTGTGACCGGAGCTGTGCGCGTACAGAATGAGAATACTGCGTGTGACCGGAGCTGTGCATGTACAGAATGGGAATACTGCGTGTGACAGTAGCTGTGCGCGTACAGAATGGGAATACTGCGTGTGACCGGAGCTGTGCGCGTACAGAATGGGAATACTGCGTGTGACCGGAGCTGTGCGCGTACAGAATGGGAATACTGCGTGTGACAGGAGCTGTGCGCGTACAGAATGGGAATACTGCGTGTGACCGGAGCTGTGCGCGTACTGTATGGGAATACTGCGTGTGACCGGAGCTGTGCGCGTACAGAATGGGAATACTGCGTGTGACCGGAGCTGTGCGTGTACAGAATGGGAATACTGCGTGTGACCGGAGCTGTGCGCGTACAGAATGGGAATACCGCGTGTGACCGGAGCTGTGCGCGTACAGAATGGGAATACTGCGTGTGACAGGAGCTGTGCGTGTACAGAATGGGAATACAGCGTGTGACCGGAGCTGTGCGTGTACAGAATGGGAATACTGCATGTGACAGTAGCTGTGCGCGTACAGAATGGGAATACTGCGTGTGACAGTAGCTGTGCGCGTACAGAATGGGAATACTGCGTGTGACAGTAGCTGTGCGCGTACAGAATGGGAATACTGCGTGTGACCGGAGCTGTGCGTGTACAGAATGGGAATACTGCGTGTGACCGGAGCTGTGCACGTACAGAATGGGAATACTGCGTGTGACCGGAGCTGTGCGCGTACAGAATGGGAATACTGCGTGTGACCGGAGCTGTGCGTGTACAGAATGGGAATACTGCGTGTGACAGTAGCTGTGCGTGTACAGAATGGGAATACTGCGTGTGACCGGAGCTGTGCGCGTACAGAATGGGAATACTGCGTGTGACCGGAGCTGTGCGTGTACAGAATGGGAATACTGCGTGTGACCAGAGCTGTGCGCGTACAGAATGGGAATACCGCGTGACCGGAGCTGTGCGCGTACAGAATGGGAATACCGCGTGTGACCGGAGCTGTGCGCGTACAGAATGGGAATACTGCGTGTGACCGGAGCTGTGCGAGTACAGAATGGGAATACTGCGTGTGACCGGAGCTGTGCGCGTACAGAATGAGAATACTGCGTGTGACCGGAGCTGTGCGCGTACAGAATGGGAATACTGCGTGTGACAGTAGCTGTGCGTGTACAGAATGGGAATACTGCGTGTGACAGTAGCTGTGCGCGTAAATAATGGGAATACTGCGTGTGACAGTAGCTGTGCGCGTACTGTATGGGAATACTGCGTGTGACCGGAGTTGTGCGCGTACAGAATGAGAATACTGCGTGTGACAGTAGCTGTGCGCGTACAGAATGGGAATACTGCGTGTGACCGGAGCTGTGCGCGTACAGAATGGGAATACTGCGTGTGACCGGAGCTGTGTGCGTACAGAATGGGAATACTGCGTGTGACCGGAGCTGTGCGTGTACAGAATGGGAATACTGCGTGTGACCGGAGCTGTGCGCGTACAGAATGGGAATACTGCGTGTGACCGGAGCTGTGCGCGTACAGAATGGGAATACTGCGTGTGACCGGAGCTGTGCGCGTACAGAATGGGAATACTGCGTGTGACCGGAGCTGTGCGCGTACAGAATGGGAATACTGCGTGTGACCGGAGCTGTGCGCGTACAGAATGGGAATACTGCGTGTGACCGGAGCTGTGCGCGTACAGAATGGGAATACTGCGTGTGACCGGAGCTGTGCGTGTACAGAATGGGAATAACGCGTGACCGGAGCTGTGCGCGTACAGAATGGGAATACTGCGTGTGACCAGAGCTGTGCGCGTACAGAATGGGAATACTGCGTGTGACAGTAGCTGTGCGTGTACAGAATGGGAATACTGCGTGTGACAGTAGCTGTGCGTGTACAGAATGGGAATACTGTGTGTGACAGTAGCTGTGCGTGTACAGAATGGAAATACTGCGTGTGACAGTAGCTGTGCGCGTACAGAATGGGAATACCGCGTGTGACAGTAGCTGTGCGCGTACAGAATGGGAATACTGCGTGTGACCGGAGCTGTGCGCGTACAGAATGAGAATACTGCGTGTGACCGGAGCTGTGCATGTACAGAATGGGAATACTGCGTGTGACAGTAGCTGTGCGCGTACAGAATGGGAATACCGCGTGTGACAGTAGCTGTGCGCGTACAGAATGGGAATACTGCGTGTGACCGGAGCTGTGCGCGTACAGAATGAGAATACTGCGTGTGACCGGAGCTGTGCATGTACAGAATGGGAATACTGCGTGTGACAGTAGCTGTGCGCGTACAGAATGGGAATACTGCGTGTGACCGGAGCTGTGCGCGTACAGAATGGGAATACTGCGTGTGACCGGAGCTGTGCGCGTACAGAATGGGAATACTGCGTGTGACCGGAGCTGTGCGTGTACAGAATGGGAATACTGCGTGTGACAGTAGCTGTGCGTGTACAGAATGGGAATACTGCGTGTGACCGGAGCTGTGCGCGTACAGAATGGGAATACTGCGTGTGACAGTAGCTGTGCGTGTACAGAATGGGAATACTGCGTGTGACAGTAGCTGTGCGCGTAAATAATGGGAATACTGCGTGTGACAGTAGCTGTGCGCGTACTGTATGGGAATACTGCGTGTGACCGGAGTTGTGCGCGTACAGAATGAGAATACTGCGTGTGACAGTAGCTGTGCGCGTACAGAATGGGAATACTGCGTGTGACCGGAGCTGTGCGCGTACAGAATGGGAATACTGCGTGTGACCGGAGCTGTGTGCGTACAGAATGGGAATACTGCGTGTGACCGGAGCTGTGCGTGTACAGAATGGGAATACTGCGTGTGACCGGAGCTGTGCGCGTACAGAATGGGAATACTGCGTGTGACCGGAGCTGTGCGCGTACAGAATGGGAATACTGCGTGTGACCGGAGCTGTGCGCGTACAGAATGGGAATACTGCGTGTGACCGGAGCTGTGCGCGTACAGAATGGGAATACTGCGTGTGACCGGAGCTGTGCGCGTACAGAATGGGAATACTGCGTGTGACCGGAGCTGTGCGCGTACAGAATGGGAATACTGCGTGTGACCGGAGCTGTGCGTGTACAGAATGGGAATAACGCGTGACCGGAGCTGTGCGCGTACAGAATGGGAATACTGCGTGTGACCAGAGCTGTGCGCGTACAGAATGGGAATACTGCGTGTGACAGTAGCTGTGCGTGTACAGAATGGGAATACTGCGTGTGACAGTAGCTGTGCGTGTACAGAATGGGAATACTGTGTGTGACAGTAGCTGTGCGTGTACAGAATGGAAATACTGCGTGTGACAGTAGCTGTGCGCGTACAGAATGGGAATACCGCGTGTGACAGTAGCTGTGCGCGTACAGAATGGGAATACTGCGTGTGACCGGAGCTGTGCGCGTACAGAATGAGAATACTGCGTGTGACCGGAGCTGTGCATGTACAGAATGGGAATACTGCGTGTGACAGTAGCTGTGCGCGTACAGAATGGGAATACCGCGTGTGACAGTAGCTGTGCGCGTACAGAATGGGAATACTGCGTGTGACCGGAGCTGTGCGCGTACAGAATGAGAATACTGCGTGTGACCGGAGCTGTGCATGTACAGAATGGGAATACTGCGTGTGACAGTAGCTGTGCGCGTACAGAATGGGAATACTGCGTGTGACCGGAGCTGTGCGCGTACAGAATGGGAATACTGCGTGTGACCGGAGCTGTGCGCGTACAGAATGGGAATACTGCGTGTGACAGGAGCTGTGCGCGTACAGAATGGGAATACTGCGTGTGACCGGAGCTGTGCGCGTACTGTATGGGAATACTGCGTGTGACCGGAGCTGTGCGCGTACAGAATGGGAATACTGCGTGTGACCGGAGCTGTGCGTGTACAGAATGGGAATACTGCGTGTGACCGGAGCTGTGCGCGTACAGAATGGGAATACCGCGTGTGACCGGAGCTGTGCGCGTACAGAATGGGAATACTGCGTGTGACAGGAGCTGTGCGTGTACAGAATGGGAATACAGCGTGTGACCGGAGCTGTGCGTGTACAGAATGGGAATACTGCATGTGACAGTAGCTGTGCGCGTACAGAATGGGAATACTGCGTGTGACAGTAGCTGTGCGCGTACAGAATGGGAATACTGCGTGTGACAGTAGCTGTGCGCGTACAGAATGGGAATACTGCGTGTGACCGGAGCTGTGCGTGTACAGAATGGGAATACTGCGTGTGACCGGAGCTGTGCACGTACAGAATGGGAATACTGCGTGTGACCGGAGCTGTGCGCGTACAGAATGGGAATACTGCGTGTGACCGGAGCTGTGCGTGTACAGAATGGGAATACTGCGTGTGACAGTAGCTGTGCGTGTACAGAATGGGAATACTGCGTGTGACCGGAGCTGTGCGCGTACAGAATGGGAATACTGCGTGTGACCGGAGCTGTGCGTGTACAGAATGGGAATACTGCGTGTGACCAGAGCTGTGCGCGTACAGAATGGGAATACCGCGTGACCGGAGCTGTGCGCGTACAGAATGGGAATACCGCGTGTGACCGGAGCTGTGCGCGTACAGAATGGGAATACTGCGTGTGACCGGAGCTGTGCGAGTACAGAATGGGAATACTGCGTGTGACCGGAGCTGTGCGCGTACAGAATGAGAATACTGCGTGTGACCGGAGCTGTGCGCGTACAGAATGGGAATACTGCGTGTGACAGTAGCTGTGCGTGTACAGAATGGGAATACTGCGTGTGACAGTAGCTGTGCGCGTAAATAATGGGAATACTGCGTGTGACAGTAGCTGTGCGCGTACTGTATGGGAATACTGCGTGTGACCGGAGTTGTGCGCGTACAGAATGAGAATACTGCGTGTGACAGTAGCTGTGCGCGTACAGAATGGGAATACTGCGTGTGACCGGAGCTGTGCGCGTACAGAATGGGAATACTGCGTGTGACCGGAGCTGTGTGCGTACAGAATGGGAATACTGCGTGTGACCGGAGCTGTGCGTGTACAGAATGGGAATACTGCGTGTGACCGGAGCTGTGCGCGTACAGAATGGGAATACTGCGTGTGACCGGAGCTGTGCGCGTACAGAATGGGAATACTGCGTGTGACCGGAGCTGTGCGCGTACAGAATGGGAATACTGCGTGTGACCGGAGCTGTGCGCGTACAGAATGGGAATACTGCGTGTGACCGGAGCTGTGCGCGTACAGAATGGGAATACTGCGTGTGACCGGAGCTGTGCGCGTACAGAATGGGAATACTGCGTGTGACCGGAGCTGTGCGTGTACAGAATGGGAATAACGCGTGACCGGAGCTGTGCGCGTACAGAATGGGAATACTGCGTGTGACCAGAGCTGTGCGCGTACAGAATGGGAATACTGCGTGTGACAGTAGCTGTGCGTGTACAGAATGGGAATACTGCGTGTGACAGTAGCTGTGCGTGTACAGAATGGGAATACTGTGTGTGACAGTAGCTGTGCGTGTACAGAATGGAAATACTGCGTGTGACAGTAGCTGTGCGCGTACAGAATGGGAATACCGCGTGTGACAGTAGCTGTGCGCGTACAGAATGGGAATACTGCGTGTGACCGGAGCTGTGCGCGTACAGAATGAGAATACTGCGTGTGACCGGAGCTGTGCATGTACAGAATGGGAATACTGCGTGTGACAGTAGCTGTGCGCGTACAGAATGGGAATACCGCGTGTGACAGTAGCTGTGCGCGTACAGAATGGGAATACTGCGTGTGACCGGAGCTGTGCGCGTACAGAATGAGAATACTGCGTGTGACCGGAGCTGTGCATGTACAGAATGGGAATACTGCGTGTGACAGTAGCTGTGCGCGTACAGAATGGGAATACTGCGTGTGACCGGAGCTGTGCGCGTACAGAATGGGAATACTGCGTGTGACCGGAGCTGTGCGCGTACAGAATGGGAATACTGCGTGTGACAGGAGCTGTGCGCGTACAGAATGGGAATACTGCGTGTGACCGGAGCTGTGCGCGTACTGTATGGGAATACTGCGTGTGACCGGAGCTGTGCGCGTACAGAATGGGAATACTGCGTGTGACCGGAGCTGTGCGTGTACAGAATGGGAATACTGCGTGTGACCGGAGCTGTGCGCGTACAGAATGGGAATACCGCGTGTGACCGGAGCTGTGCGCGTACAGAATGGGAATACTGCGTGTGACAGGAGCTGTGCGTGTACAGAATGGGAATACAGCGTGTGACCGGAGCTGTGCGTGTACAGAATGGGAATACTGCGTGTGACAGTAGCTGTGCGCGTACAGAATGGGAATACTGCGTGTGACAGTAGCTGTGCGCGTACAGAATGGGAATACTGCGTGTGACAGTAGCTGTGCGCGTACAGAATGGGAATACTGCGTGTGACCGGAGCTGTGCGTGTACAGAATGGGAATACTGCGTGTGCCGGAGCTGTGCGCGTACAGAATGGGAATACTGCGTGTGACCGGAGCTGTGCGCGTACAGAATGGGAATACTGCGTGTGACCGGAGCTGTGCGCGTACAGAATGGGAATACTGCGTGTGACCGGAGCTGTGCGCGTACAGAATGGGAATACTGCGTGTGACCGGAGCTGTGCGCGTACAGAATGGGAATACTGCGTGTGACCGGAGCTGTGCATGTACAGAATGGGAATACTGCGTGTGACCGGAGCTGTGCGCGTACAGAATGGGAATACTGCGTGTGACCGGAGCTGTGCGCGTACAGAATGGGAATACTGCGTGTGACCGGAGCTGTGCGCGTACAGAATGGGAATACTGCGTGTGACCGGAGCTGTGCACGTACAGAATGGGAATACTGCGTGTGACCGGAGCTGTGCGCGTACAGAATGGGAATACTACGCGCGCACTATATTACACGCAAGGACAACAATGATAGTGTCCCATGTTCTATTCTTGGTCCTTCTCAGCCTGGAAGCGACTTTATCTAGTCGGGACGCCATGCAGGGGCCGCCCGCTATCTCCGTCCTGGAGATAAACCAGTAACCTTGCGTACTTAACCTTTTCCAATCTCCACATTTTCATAAACAAATACACAAACTATGCAACCAGGCTCCTTGTGCTCTGCGGCGGCGTATTGACGGAGCCATACTCACATTCTCTGGGATACTGGGCAGCTCTCGGAAATCAGGCGCAGTGAAGTAGGAATGCTGGGGGAAAAAGGGGAGAAGGCCACTCGGTGACTAGAAAGGCAGCTGAGCACAAGGGGCAAAGCCCCGACTGAGTTAAGCAGAAGGAACGACATTAACCCGACTGATGAGCGAGCCAAGTGAAAGAACGGCCCTGCTTAGCGAAACCACAAACACTGTTCAAAGAAATCCCACACATGAAAGGAAAAAGAACCGTTTCTTTGCCGAGTTTCCCTATAAAATGTGCGAGGCGCGTCTGTGCGAGGCGCGATGTGAAGCCAAAGGCATGCGCCAGGTCTCTGCTGCTCTCTGACAGGTGAGGTGACATCACCGAGTCACTGGGGTGTCACGGTGAGGAGCCACCAGAACAGGGGCGGGCAACTGCAGTCCTCAAGGGCCACCAACATGTCAGGTTAAAGGTATCCCTGCTTCAGCACAGGTGGTGCAATTCGAAGACAGAGCCACTGATTGAGCTACCTGTGCTGAAGCAGGGCTATCCTTAAACCCTTACCTGTTAGTGGCCCTTGAAGACTGAAGTTGGCCAGTCAACAACTGAGCCACTGATTCTGCATTTTGTGCTGAAGCAGGGAAATCCTGAAAACCTGACCTGTTGGTGGCCCTTGAGGACTGCAGTTGTCCACCCCTGCACTATAGTTAAATGATGTTGGACAGGCCCGGGGAACGACACCCCCTTCAAATCTGTTAGGACATGGTATTCATCTGTTCTCCCCTCCTTATACATTACTAATTAAAAACAAACAATCAATATCATTACAGTTCACATATGTTATATGCACATATATATATACGGTGCTTTGCATTATGTGCAGATATACGGTGCTTTGCATTATGTGCAGATATACGGTGCTTTGCATTATGTGCAGATATACGTGCTTTGCATTATGTGCAGATATATGCGGTGCTTTGCATTATGTGTAGATATACGTGCTTTGCATTATGTGCAGATATACGTGCTTTGCATTATGTGCAGATATACGGTGCTTTGCATTATGTGCAGATATACGTGCTTTGCATTATGTGCAGATATATACGGTGCTTTGCATTATGTGCAGATATATGTGCTTTGCATTATGTGCAGATATACGGTGCTTTCCATTATCTGCAGATATACGTGCTTTGCATTATGTGCAGATATATGGTGCTGTGCATTATGTGCAGATATATACGGTGCTGTGCATTATGTGCAGATATATATACGTGCTTTGCATTATGTGCAGATATACGGTGCTTTGCATTACGTGCAGATATACGATGCTTTGCATTATGTGCAGATATATACGGTGCTTTGCATTATGTGCAGATATACGGTGCTTTGCATTACGTGCAGATATACGATGCTTTGCATTATGTGCAGATATATACGGTGCTTTGCATTATGTGCAGATATATATTGTGCTTTGCATTATCTGCAGATATACGGTGCTTTGCATTATGTGCAGATATACGGTGCTCTGCATTATGTGCAGATATACGTGCTTTGCATTATGTGCAGATATATACAGTGCTTTGCATTATGTGCAGATATACGGTGCTCTGCATTATGTGCAGATATACGTGCTTTGCATTATGTGCAGATATACGTGCTTTGCATTACGTGCAGATATACGTGCTTTGCATTATGTGCAGATATACGGTGCTTTGCATTACGTGCAGATATATGGTGCTTTGCATTATCTGCAGATATACGGTGCTTTGGATTATGTGCAGATATACGTGCTTTGCATTATGTGCAGATATATGGTGCTTTGCATTATGTGCAAATATACGTGCTTTGCATTATCTGCAGATATACGGTGCTTTGCATTATGTGCAGATTTACGTGCTTTGCATTACGTGCAGATAGACGGTGCTTTGCATTATGTGCAGATATACGTGCTTTGCATTACGTGCAGATAGACGGTGCTTTGCATTATGTGCAGATATACGTGCTTTGCATTACGTGCAGATATACGGTGCTTTGCATTATGCGCAGATATACGTGCTTTGCATTACGTGCAGATATACGGTGCTTTGCATTATGCATAGATATACGTGCTTTGCATTATGCGCAGATATACGTGCTTTGCATTATGTGCAGATATACGTGCTTTGCATTATGCGCAGATATACGGTGCTTTGCATTATGTGCAGATATACGTGCTTTGCATTATGTGCAGATATACGTGCTTTGCATTATGTGCAGACATACGTGCTTTGCATTATGTGCATATATACGTACTTTGCATTATGTGCATATATATACGGTGCTTTGCATTATGTGCAGATATACGTGCTTTGCAAATCATCGCTTCTCTGAATAACTTATTTTAAGCCCAAAACAAATCCAAAGCATTTTATCTTTTGGCTTCTCTGAAACATATTGCGGGAGAAAACATGTTATACTTTATTACAGACAGCGCTCAGCAGATCAGATAATCCGGGAGAAACCGTATGGACGGCGTATCCGGCAGCAGATTCTTTCGTAGGTTTGACAGGTAGTAACAGGAGTCAGTAATGACAGCGCATCACAAAGATAAACATCAAAGCACTGGCCCCATGGTACAGAGAAGGAAGAAGGCGGCTCTGGGCCCTCAGTGAGACATGCCGGAAGAGGCTCAAACACAAAACTCCTTCAGCTGTGTCTATCGTTTCCTGCATGACTGCTTGTGACATGGGGGCCAGGAGACACCAACAGCATTCCTTCAAACCACAGGTTGGAGAAGGAGAGGCCAAGGTCTACCTGCGGGGCACAGAGCTGCGGGGCACACAGAGACGGGAGCACACAGAGACGGGGGCACACAGAGACGGGGGCACAGAGAGGCGGGGCAGTCCCGCGGAGCACAGAGAGATGGGGCACAGAGAGGCGGGGCAGTCCCACGGAGCACAGAGAGATGGGGCACAGAGAGACTGGGCAGTCCCACAGAGCACAGAGAGATGGGGCACAGAGAGACGGGGCAGTTCCAGCGGGGCACAGAGAGATGGGGCACACAGAGACGGGGGCACACAGAGGCGGGGCAGTCCCGCGGAGCACAGAGAGATGGGGCACAGAGAGGCGGGGCAGTCCCGCGGAGCACAGAGAGATGGGGCACAGAGAGATGGGGCACAGAGAGACTGGGCAGTCCCACGGAGCACAGAGAGATGGGGCACAGAGAGACGAGGCAGTCCCAGCGGGGCACAGAGAGATGGGGCACAGAGAGACTGGGCAATCCCACGGAGCACAGAGAGATGGGGCACAGCGAGACTGGGCAGTCCCAGCGGGGCACAGAGAGATGGGGCACAGAGAGACGGGTCAGTCCCACGGAGCACAGAGAGATGGGGCACAGAGAGACGGGGCAGTCCCAGCGGGGCACAGAGAGATGGGGCACAGAGAGACGGGCAGTCCCAGCGGGGCACAGAGAGATGGGGCACAGAGAGACTGGGCAGTCCCAGCGGGGCACAGAGAGATGGGGCATAGAGAGACTGGGCAGTCCCAGCGGGGCACAGAGAGATGGGGCACAGAGAGACGGGGCAGTCCCAGCGGGGCACAGAGAGATGGGGCACAGAGAGACGGGGCAGTCCCAGCGGGGCACAGAGAGATGGGGCACAGAGAGACTGGGCAGTCCCAGCGGAGCACAGAGAGATGGGGCACAGCGAGACTGGGCAGTCCCAGCGGGGCACAGAGAGATGGGGCACAGAGAGACTGGGCAGTCCCACCGAGCACAGAGAGATGGGGCACAGAGAGACTGGGCAGTCCCACGGAGCACAGAGAGATGGGGCACAGAGAGATGGGGCACAGAGAGACGGGCAGTCCCAGCGGCGCACAGAGAGATGGGGCACAGAGAGACTGGGCAGTCCCACGGAGCACAGAGAGATGGGGCACAGAGAGACGGGCAGTCCCAGCGGGGCACAGAGAGATGGGGCACAGAGAGACGGGGCAGTCCCAGCGGGGCACAGAGAGATGGGGCAGTCCCAGCGGGGCACAGAGAGATGGGGCAGTCCCAGCGGGGCACAGAGAGACAGGGCAGTCCCGCAAGGAGGATAAGCTGTTTGTAGAACAGAGAGGGGAAACAGACATGTCGCCTGCACGTGAACATCTCCGATACTGTCCAGATGAATGCAGGCTACACACTGCCATGTTACAGCTATCTAAGCACTATACAGCTATCTAAGCACTATACAGCTATCTAAGCACTATACAGCTATCTAAGCACTATACAGCTATCTAAGCACTATACAGCTATCTAAGCACTATACAGGAGCTATACACACAGGTTATTCTCTGGGAGCATTTACCAGTGTCCCACGGCAGCAAAACTCCAAGTGATATTTTTTACATCTCGTTGCGTGTTTTTTTTTAGAAATGTGGTGCGGTTTTGTTGATCTTTGTTTGCAGCCGAGAGACTTTAATATGTCCCTCACTCATACACTTTTAATTTCATCAAAGCAGTAAAGAAAGAGCCGTGACTGGAAGCGTCAGAGAGGCCGATGTGTATTGAGATTGATCAATAATTCTTCTGGCTCCGGCTTCTCCTAGCAACGCACAAACCAGTCGTCCTGCTCTAAGAGTCGGAAGACTTCGCAACAAATCTCAATGCGCTGCAGCCTCTGTCACTGACATTACAACAGCTACTTATGTAAAAGGTTGTAGTTGGCTTTTAAACAAGCCCCTTTAACCCCTGAGCTGCCGAGTCTGCAACAGAAGGCAAAGGGTAATATCTCCCCTCAAACTTCCAGAAAACCAGTATTAAAATATATATCCAAATTTAAAAAAACATACATTCGAGAGGTACGTTATCTGCACAACGGCAAGACGACTAATTCCATGCAACCTAACGGGGAAATGGTCGGTGTAACACCAACACGCAGAAGCCAAAATATCTTACCACGCTCAGGTGAACATCTGTGCCGGGCTCCGGGACGGAGAGTTTGTGCAGCGTGTCCAGGAGCTCACTGCGCTGACTGTCCTACAAAGAGAAGAGGTCGGGAAAGGTGAGTCCTGGTGTCGCTGGCAAACAAACAACAGACAATTATTGTGTATGAGGTTTTAAGGCTGTCCTCACACACGGTTAAAGAGTGAAGGAATATTGTACATTGTAAGAAAGATTATATTATTTAAGGCGATATCCATATCAGGTAAAAACGCAGAGAAATTCCGCCCTTCAGCTGACATGTAGTGGCTGTGTTAGAGTGATTGAGCTGACATGTAGTGGCTGTGTTAGAGTGATTGAGCTGACATGTAGTGGCTGTGTTAGAGTGATTGAGCTGACATGTAGTGGCTGTGTTAGAGTGATTGAGCTGACATGTAGTGGCTGTGTTAGAGTGATTGTGTTTTACAGGGGGGTGTGCAGTGAATATGGGGAAGGCACGAAGGCAGGGACGGCAAACTCCAGGCCTCAAGGGCCACCAACAGGCCAGATATTGGGGATATCCCTGCTTCAGCACAGGTGGCTCAATCAAAGACTAAGCCGCTGATTGAGCCACCTCTGCTGAAGCAGGGATATCTGTAAAACCTGGCCTGTTGGTGGCCCTTGAGGACTGGAGTTGGACGTCCCTGCACTAGGGCGTTATATTTAAACATCCTAATCCTACGCTGACTGTTCGGGATAATATAACAGGTGTTTCTGCTCTGAGCGCCTAAATATTGTCACAAAAAACCTGGCCCTCGTCATCGCCGACTAACCGCAGCAAGGATTGTTCTAGATCCTTTTATATTCTGTAGATGTAGTGCATTGTGTTGCCGATTTGGTAAAAATCCTACATACACCCACAGAAAGGAGAGACGTTACTTCCGTAATACCTGGCCTTTCGAGGAGTAATCCGCCAAGACGTTGAGCAGTTTGTAAAAGACTTCGAACCACGGGAGGTAACTGGAAATAAGAAGACAGAGAGCAGTGCCATCAATCTCGCTGCTGCTAACCATTCCCCTCCTGCACGCTGCGGCGCTGCTCACTGGGCAACCTGCAGCATACTGCCAGCAAGTCCCACGGACAGAGGTGCAAGTCCCACGGACAGAGGTGCAAGTGGAACGGACAGAGGTGCAAGTCCCACGGACAGAGGTGCAAGTGGAACGGACAGAGGTGCAAGTCCCACGGACAGAGGTGCAAGTCCCACGGACAGAGGTGCAAGTGGAACGGACAGAGGTGCAAGTGGAACGGACAGAGGTGCAAGTGGAACGGACAGAGGTAGAAGTGGAACGGACAGAGGAGCAAGTGGAACGGACAGAGGTGCAAGTGGAACAGACAGAGGTGCAAGTGGAACGGACAGAGGTGGAAGTGGAACGGACAGAGGTGGAAGTGGAACGGACAGAGGTGGAAGTGGAACGGACAGAGGTGGAAGTGGAACGGACAGAGGTGGAAGTGGAACGGACAGAGGTGGAAGTGGAACGGGCAGAGGTGGAAGTGGAACGGACAGAGGTGGAAGTGGAACGGACAGAGGTGAAAGTGGAACGGACAGAGGTGCAAGTGGAACGGACAGAGGTAGAAGTGGAACGGACAGAGGTGGAAGTGGAACGGACAGAGGTGGAAGTGGAACGGACAGAGGTGGAAGTGGAACGGACAGAGGTGGAAGTGGAACGGACAGAGGTGGAAGTGGAACGGACAGAGGTGGAAGTGGAACGGACAGAGGTGGAAGTGGAACGGACAGAGGTGGAAGTGGAACGGACAGAGGTGGAAGTGGAACGGACAGAGGTGGAAGTGGAACGGACAGAGGTGGAAGTGGAACGGACAGAGGTGCAAGTGGAACGGACAGAGGTGGAAGTGGAACGGACAGAGGTGGAAGTGGAACGGACAGAGGTGCAAGTGGAAAGGACAGAGGTGGAAGTGGAACGGACAGAGGTGGAAGTGGAACGGACAGAGGTGGAAGGCCCCTGAGGGATAAACCTCTGCCAGATAATTCTACCAAATTTATGAACACTTCCCCTGTGTGTAACTGAGGTGACTCTGTTGGTAAATATTTAACGGCACCAACGCTGTGATCAGCATGGTGACTATAGTGAGACCGCCATCTTTAATACTACCAATCAGTAGTGTCATGATGTCACATAGCATCCCGCTGTCATGGCACGCAGCCATTTTACCACGAGATGCCGGGGGAGACACTGAAGTTTGAGAGAGAGAAAATGCCGGGAGACGCTGCACCATGCCGCCGGTAAGACTTGATAGTGGGTAAAGTGAGGGTGGTGAGAGAGGAAGGTTACAATAAGACAAAAATAAATAAATTGGGGGGTGGGGGGGGTCAACAGTGGCTTTTTCCCCAATTTGTAGAGAAATATATATATATATACACACACACACACACACACACACCGAAATCCTGAAGTTCTCTGATGTGGTGAAA
This sequence comes from Ascaphus truei, assembly GCF_040206685.1. Lineage (NCBI taxonomy): Eukaryota > Metazoa > Chordata > Amphibia > Anura > Ascaphidae > Ascaphus > Ascaphus truei. Next base: position 23,506,453 of record NC_134503.1, read on the forward strand.
TACGGACATAAAACAATTCAATAAAATTAACAGTGGCCGAGAATGTGTCACATGACACCGACTTCCGTGCGTTTGCAATATTTGTTCCTGTGAAATACAATATATTTGGATTGTGAAAAAGTAACGGTGTATTAATCAGGCCATCTCAGACGAATTATCCCCACAGAGACACTAAGGCCGCGCTTAAAGTGCTGGCGACGCGACCGATGACGTCACCCTTCACCACCGGCGAAAGTTGTAATTTGACTTTTAGCAAAGTCGCTGGTGACAAGGCCAGTGATGTCTCTAAAAGGGGCGGGCCGCGCAATTTGATTGGGTTAGAGACAGTCACATGTGGCGACTGTCTCTAAAAAATCAAATTTACCCGGCTTCCAAATTATTAGTCGCTCCCACGCTTACCATAATTTGTTTTGGAGCGACGTCGCGTCGCCGTCGCAAGGCACTATAAGAGCAGCCTTACACAACTCACCTCACAAAAACTCGACTTCTGATTGGCTGTGGAGATCCGAGAGCCAGTCAGGCAGCCAATCAGAGAGCAGTAGTTTTCCTTACACCCCAAATACTCCACTAACGCCAACACCCCAAATACTCCACTAACGCCAACACCCCAAATACTCCACTAACACCAACACCCCAAATACTCCACTGACACCTCAAAATACACCACTAATACCAACACCCCAAATACTCCACTGACACCAACACCCCAAATACTCCACTAAAACCAACACCCAAAAACTCCACTAACAGCAACACCCCAAATTATTCCACTAACACCCCAAATACTCCACTAACACCAACACTCCAAACACTTGGTCAAGTAAACATATAACGGAATATTTCATGTGTCCTACACTCATCCCCAGTTTCATTTTTGGTTTGTAAAAATACACACACACACACACACACACACACACACACACACACACACACACACACACACACACACACACACACACACACACACACACACACACACACACACACACACACACAATATCTACAAGTACTTCACAGTTATTTGCTTGTATTTTCCTGGTGTGTATAAGATGGCAGTGACCTGTCTGTAAGGCAATCTGTGATGTCCTCTCCCTTTCCGTGCGGGGAGAGCAGAAAATTCCCCAGTCATCTCACTATGGCGTCCCGGGCTGTACAGTGCATGTTCTTCTCATGATGAATAAACAGTGACTGCCCAGTATATATCAGCGCTCTCTACGTGATATCTTGCTGGGTTTTTCCATTCGCTTTCCCTTTTAAGAAAGGCAACATACACAAATAAAAACGCAGGCACAGGCCAGGCACCAAGTGGAACATGCGACTTACAGTATGACCTGCATGTTTATCTCATTATTATTCAACCAATCATTTTGTATCTTATATTCAAAAGAAACACTCTACACTGCTTAGACCAGAGGTGGCCAACTCCAGTCCTCAAGGGTCACCAACTGGTCAAGTTTTCAGGCTATCCCAGCTTCAGCACAGGTGGCTCAATCAGTGGCTCAGTCTTCGACTGTGCTGAAGCTGGGATATCCCTAATACCGAAGCTGTTGGTGGCCCATGAGGACTGGAGTTGCCCACGCCTGGCTTAGACTGTAAGGTCTTCAGGGAAAGACCTCCCTAGCCCACTCTACTCTTTCCTAAATCTGTCTCTGCGTCTCCCCTGCTGAAATCCCTCTCCTGGCTTCCGATCAAATCCCGCATCTCACACTCCATTCTTCTCCTCACTTTTAAAGCTTTACACTCTCCTGCCCCTCTTTACATCTCAGCCCTAATATCGTACAATATCCTCCTCTGCTCCTCCTTACATCTCCGCTCTAATTTCTCGCTATACACTGCGTTCTGCTCAAGGATGTCTTCTCTCTACCCCCTTTGTATCTAAAGCCCTCTCCTGCCTTAAACCTCTCTCACTGACTGCCCCACACCTCTGGATTATCCTTCCCCTCAATACCCGACTAGCACCCTCTCTATCATCCTGTAAGACCCACCTAAAAACACACCAGCTTAACGAAGCATACGAATAGTTCCTTGGTTGATACTTTACACCTCATACATAAAGCTTGGCCCCCTGCAGACGCACTTACCAGAACACCCTCCTACTGTCTCTGTATGTTCTTCCTCCCAACCAATCAGAGTGAGATCTTCGGAGCAGGGACTCCTTTTCCTAAATGTTACTTTTATGTCTGAAGCACTTATTCCCATGATCTGTTATTTGTATTATGTGTTATTTATATGATTGTCACGTGTATTACTGCTGTGAAGCGCTATGTACATTAATGGCGCTATACAAAGACATACATACATACAGTGTTTCCATATGTCAGTATGCTGCACTTTTATAGTCAATGTCTATCTCTTTCCGTACAGCAACGAGCACATGTCCGGCGCAACACAAGAAAAAAAGAGCAGACTTGCTTAAGTAACAAAAAAGGATTGCTTGAGAATATTACTGGTGCCCAAAAATAGTGTGTATCCAGACCACCTCTGCCCCCACCACACCGTGCAGGTTCTAATACGACACGCTTTGTAATACAGGGTTCTCCTGCATGTGTATCCCGTCTTCTCGTGGAATTCCCCCGGAGCTGCAGGCCGCCCAGCCGTCCCGCTTACTCACACATGCCAAACACAAAGACGGGATTCTGTGACAGAGCTGGGCAGGTTTTAGAGGTTTTACACGATATGACTCTACCCTGCCAACTGTAACGGAATCAGTGCCCCCATGGTTAGCAACTGTGCAGCTCGCCGTAATAAATGAAGTGAGATTCAATTTACGTGACAGATGAGTGAGCGGCACTAATGTTTGTCTGAAGCCTGCGAGTAATACTGTAAAATGTAAGTAGCTTATCAAAATATACTGATAAGCAACTTAACTTCTCATGTTCTATGACAGCATTATCGCGTCTGTTAATACATCTCAATCAGCCGGAGCTGCCGCCCGTTGCATATTGCAGAATGGAGAACGATTACCAGTTCAAACAACGCTCATGTAGCAGTCACTTGTGTAAACATTCGGGGAGGATTAGGCAGCACGGAGATCCTTTGCTATAAACAAACTTCTCCAGAATGGGAGCGGCTGGAAGAGTAACGTGAAAGCCTCCCCCCCGCGAGGAAGATTAGGACCTCTTAGTAAGCAGACGCAATACTTGACCCTTATCAATAGAAGCTCCTTATACTTTGCTGAAAAGTGATACACAGAGGAATTGTGTTTATCAGGAAAATGACACTTTTTTTGCGCTGAAAAACTTTTTTCAAAAGTATTCCGTGAAATGGAACGGAAAGCAAAGGTTTCTAATGACTCCATTTTGTGGTTCCTAAACATCTTCCGACCCCTTACTGCACTTCTCTGAGGGGTTTTTCTACACTTTGCCTAATCCTTGGTATGAAATCCTCAGCATGCAGAATATTCTCTCTCTATTCTGCATGCCTGAGTTTAACATGTGCAAAATCCCAGCACTCTCTGCATGAAACGCTGAAGTCCAATATTCACACCCGCCAGTTAGAGAAGAAAACATTGGAATAAATAAATACAAAGGCAGATTCCTGCTCATCCTGCAGTTTCTGCAGCAGATTCCTGCTCATCCTGCAGTTTCTGCAGCGGATTCCTGCCCATCCTGGGTCAGACTGCAGTTTCTGCAGCAGATTCCTGTCCATCCTGGGTCAGACTGCAGTTTATGCAGCAGATTCCTGCTCATCCTGGGTCAGACTGCAGTTTCTGCAGCAGATTCCTGCCCATCCTGGGTCAGACTGCAGTTTCTGCAGCAGATTCCTGCCCATCCTGGGTCAGACTGCAGTTTCTGCAGCAGATTCCTGCTCATCCTGGGTCAGACTGCAGTTTCTGCAGCAGATTCCTGCTCATCCTGGGTCAGACTGCAGTTTCTGCAGCGGATTCCTGCTCATCCTGGGTCAGACTGCAGTTTCTGCAGCGGATTCCTGCTCATCCTGGGTCAAACTGCAGTTTCTGCAGCGGATTCCTGCCCATCCTGGGTCAGACTGCAGTTTCTGCAGCAGATTCCTGGCCATCCTGGGTCAGACTGCAGTTTCTGCAGTAGATTCCTGTCCATCCTGGGTCAGACTGCAGTTTCTGCAGCAGATTCCTGCTCATCCTGGGTCAGACTGCAGTTTCTGCAGCAGATTCCTGCTCATCCTGGGTCAGACTGCAGTTTCTGCAGCAGATTCCTGGCCATCCTGGGTCAGACTGCAGTTTCTGCAGCAGATTCCTGGGTCAGACTGCAGTTTCTGCAGCAGATTCCTGCTCATCCTGGGTCATACTGCAGTTTCTGCAGCGGATTCCTGCTCATCCTGGGTCAGACTGCAGGTTCTGCAGCAGATTCCTGTCCATCCTGGGTCAGACTGCAGTTTCTGCAGCAGATTCCTGCTCATCCTGGGTCAGACTGCAGTTTCTGCAGCAGATTCCTGTCCCTCCTGGGTCAGACTGCAGTTTCTGCAGCAGATTCCTGGCCGTCCTGGGTCAGACTGCAGTTTCTGCAGCAGATTTCTGTCCATCCTGGGTCAGACTGCAGTTTCTGCAGCGGATTCCTGTCCATCCTGGGTCAGACTGCAGTTTCTGCAGCGGATTCCTGCTCATCCTGGGTCAGACTGCAGTTTCTGCAGCGGATTCCTGTCCATCCTGGGTCAGACTGCAGTTTCTGCAGCGGATTCCTGCCCATCCTGGGTCAGACTGCAGTTTCTGCAGCGGATTCCTGCTCATCCTGGGTCAGACTGCAGTTTCTGCAGCAGATTCCTGCCCATCCTGGGTCAGACTGCAGTTTCTGCAGCGGATTCCTGTCCATCCTGGGTCAGACTGCAGTTTCTGCAGCGGATTCCTGCCCATCCTGGGTCAGACTGCAGTTTCTGCAGCGGATTCCTGCTCATCCTGGGTCAGACTGCAGTTTCTGCAGCAGATTCCTGTCCATCCTGGGTCAGACTGCAGTTTCTGCAGCAGATTCCTGTCCATCCTGGGTCAGACTACAGTTTCTGCAGCGGATTCCTGTCCATCCTGGGTCAGACTGCAGTTTCTGCAGCGGATTCCTGCTCATCCTGGGTCAGACTGCAGTTTCTGCAGCAGATTCCTGTCCATCCTGGGTCAGACTACAGTTTCTGCAGCGGATTCCTGCTCATCCTGGGTCAGACTGCAGTTTCTGCAGCAGATTCCTGTCCATCCTGGGTCAGACTGCAGTTTCTGCAGCAGATTCCTGTCCATCCTGGGTCAGACTGCAGTTTCTGCAGCAGATTCCTGTCCATCCTGGGTCAGACTGCCGTTTCTGCAGCAGATTCCTGTCCATCCTGGGTCAGACTGCAGTTTCTGCAGCGGATTCCTGCTCATCCTGGGTCAGACTACAGTTTCTGCAGCGGATTCCTGCTCATCCTGGGTCAGACTGCAGTTTCTGCAGCAGATTCCTGTCCATCCTGGGTCAGACTGCAGTTTCTGCAGCAGATTCCTGTCCATCCTGGGTCAGACTGCAGTTTCTGCAGCAGATTCCTGTCCATCCTGGGTCAGACTGCAGTTTCTGCAGCAGATTCCTGTCCATCCTGGGTCAGACTGCAGTTTCTGCAGCGGATTCCTGCTCATCCTGGGTCAGACTGCAGTTTCTGCAGCGGATTCCTGCTCATCCTGGGTCAGACTGCAGTTTCTGCAGCGGATTCCTGCTCATCCTGGGTCAGACTGCAGTTTCTGCAGCGGATTCCTGCTCATCCTGGGTCAGACTGCAGTTTCTGCAGCAGATTCCTGTCCATCCTGGGTCAGACTGCAGTTTCTGCAGCAGATTCCTGTCCATCCTGGGTCAGACTGCAGTTTCTGCAGCAGATTCCTGTCCATCCTGGGTCAGACTGCAGTTTCTGCAGCAGATTCCTGTCCATTGGGTCAGACTGCAGTTTCTGCAGCAGATTCCTGTCCATCCTGGGTCAGACTGCAGTTTCTGAAACTTCAGGACATTTAATTCTCAGACATTTCTAGCTCTACAAAACCTCAGAGTAATGTGGCAGGAAGCAGCAGGAGGAAGGGGCCCGGATCCTGGGAAAGACAACACAAGAGGGAGGCTCTCATTCAATAAAAGAAAAAAAGCACCAAATATATCTGACACAATTACAATTATTTATTGATAAAGGTGTTGACATGACACTATATTTAGATACGCAGGTCGGTAACAATGAGTTGGTTAATGCTAGGGATCTGGAGGTATCATAAGGTGGCAAATACCACCCCCCCCCCCCTTTCAAAAAAAAGAGGGAACATTTCCTGGCTGCCCAGAGGTTTTAGCTTGTTCCCAGTACTGTGTCCTCTCCGTTCACAAACACCAGAGATCCCCAGCTCCGGGCGTAATAATATTCTCATGTTATCCCCTCCATGGGTGTATGTGAGAGGAGTTTCATTTCAGCTAATGTGTGTTACATTGTATAAAGTACACTGGTACTGCGTGTAAATATCTAAGGAGACGGAGACTGTACAATAAATACGCCATCGTTATCACCGCGCAATGTTTCATGTCGCCGGCATCACCGCGCAATGTTTCATGTCGCCGGCATCACCGCGCAATGTTTCATGTCGCCGGCATCACCGCGCAATGTTTCATGTCGCCGGCATCACCGCGCAATGTTTCATGTCGCCGGCATCACCGCGCAATGTTTCATGTCACCGGTATCGCCGCGCAATGTTTCTTGTCACCGGTATCGCCGCGCAATGTTTCATGTCACCGGCATCACCGCACAATGTTTCATGTCGCCGGCATCTCCGCGCAATGTTTCATGTCGCCAGGCATCTCCGCGCAATGTTTCATGTCACCGGCATCACTGCGCAATGTTTCATGTCGCCAGGCATCTCCGCGCAATGTTTCATGTCGCCGGCATCTCCGCGCAATGTTTCATGTCACCGGCATCACTGCGCAATGTTTCATGTCGCCAGGCATCTCCGCGCAATGTTTCATGTCGCCGGCATCACTGCGCAATGTTTCATGTCACCGGCATCACTGTGCAATGTTTCATGTCACCGGCATCACTGTGCAATGTTTCATGTCACCGGCATCACCGCACAATGTTTCATGTCGCCGGCATCACCGCGCAATGTTTCATGTCACCGGCATCACCGCACAATGTTTCATGTCACCGGCATCACCGCGCAATGTTTCATGTCACCGGCATCACCGCACAATGTTTCATGTCACCGGCATCACCGCGCAATGTTTCATGTCACCGGCATCACTGTGCAATGTTTCATGTCACTGGCATCAGGCGCAATGTTTCATGTCACCGGCATCACTGCGCAATGTTTCATGTCACCAGCATCACCGCACAATGTTTCATGTCACCGGCATCACCGCGCAATGTTTCATGTCACCGGCATCACCGCGCAATGTTTCATGACATGGCATCACCGCGCAATGTTTCATGCCACCGGCACCACCGTGCAATGTTTCATGTCGCCGGCATCACCACGCAATGTTTCATGACACAGCATCACCGCCCAATGTTTCATGTCACCGGCATCACCGCACATGGTTTCATGCCACCGGCATCACCGCGCAATGTTTCATGTCATCGGCATCAGACGCAATGTTTCATGCCGCTGGCATCACCGCGCACCGTTTCATGCCGCTGGCATCACCGTGCACTGTTTCATGCCGCTGGCATCACCGCGCACCGTTTCATGCCGCTGGCATCACCGTGCACTGTTTCATGCCGCTGGCATCACCGCGCACCGTTTCATGCCGCTGGCATCACCGCGCACTGTTTCATGCCGCCGGCATGCAGCTCTATAGAATGCCGCGTATTCCTTTGCTTGCAGGGCACCAGTCACCGCTGTTATTAGCAGGATAATTCTCTAACACTTCCGTGTGATATAAAGTGAAAAGTACAAGGGACGGAAGGTCTGGAAGTCATTACAATTCCCCGGCCTGTGATCCCCAGACACAGAACAGAGAGTGCAATGTATGAGAAGTGAGTATGCCCAATGTGTGCCATATATGTGCAGTGTGTGTGTGTGTACAATGTATATGGAGTGAGTGTGCAAGGTTTCTACAATGCATATGCAATTTGAACAGTGTGTGTGTATATGCAATGTGTGTACAACATATATGCTGTACACGTAATGTATGTAGAATGTACATGCACTGTACTTGTAATATATGTGCTGTGTGTGTAATGTATGTGCAGTATGTAATATCTGGAACAACCTACCAGAGACTCTCATATCCACCACCAGCTTAAGTTCTTTCAAATCTAAGGCTGTCTCACACTTTAATCTGGTCTGTAACTGTTTCATACGCCCATAAAATATATTTTCTTTAACTGTGCACGCAATGTCTTGTATATAATGTATACCCTGTTCATTTATGTAACTGTATTTGTAACCATGTATTATTTGTTTTACTCTGTGCCCAGGACATACTTGAAAACGAGAGGTAACTCTCAATGTATTACTTCCTGGTAAAATATTTTATAAATAAATAAATAAATCTGTGCAGTGTGTGTGTAATGTATGTAATATCTATGCAGTGTGCGTGTAATGCATGTGTAGTATGTAATATTTGTATAGTATATATGCAGTGTGCGTGTAATGCACGTGTAGTATGTAATATTTGTGCAGTGTATATGCAGTGTGCGTGTAATGCATGTGTAGTATGTAATATTTGTATAGTATATATGCAGTGTGCGTGTAATGCACGTGTAGTATGTAATATTTGTGCAGTGTATATGCAGTGTGCGTGTAATGCATGTGTAGTGTATATGCAGTGTGATTGTAATGCATGCAATGTCTGTGCAGTGTATATAATGTCTGTGCAAAGTATCTGCACTGTACGTGTAATGTATGTGCAGTGAATATAATGTTTGTGCAGTGTGCCTGTGATGTATGTGCAGTGCATATGCACTGTGTAATCTCTGTGCAAAATGTATGTGCAGTGTATATATTATGTATGTAATGTGCAGTATTTGTGTAATGTATCTGCAGTGTGAGCATGAAATATATATAAATCTGTGCAGTGTGTGTAATGTATGTAATGTCTGTGCATTGTGTGTAATGTATGTGCAGCGTGTGTGTAATGTATGTGCAGCGTGTGTGTTATGTATGTACTGTATGTGTTATGTATGTACTGTATGTGCAGCGTGTGTGTAATGTATGTAATGTCTGTGCAGTGTGTGTAATGTATGTAATGTATGTGCAGCGTGTGTAATGTATGAGCAATGTGATACTGAACAACGTTTTATTTTTCCCTTTGAATTCAACTTGTTATCGCAAGGGATTAAAAACACCAGACTGAAACATTGGCCAATTCTTCAGGCTGACCCGATAATAGGCGCCCTATGCAAAAACAATCCTATCTCAGCCTATAATAGAGGAGGGAACCTGGGCGACACGTTGGTCAAAATGGATGATGATGAAAAGTATGCCATTGAGCATTTCTTGAGTTGCAAAAAACCGGGGTGCTATAAATGCAAAGGGTGCAACTCCATGATTGTAGGGGATACTTTTTATCATCCTATCAATGGTGTAAAAAAAAAAACCACACAAAACTTCAGATAAATCAGAGAATTACGTGTGAAACATCGCACGTACAGTAATCTATCACCTGAAGTGCCCATGTGGGCTCCTCTACGTGGGAAAAACCACACAGCCTCCTAAAACTAGATTTATTGGGCACCGGAGTAACATTAAGAGGGGAGAAGATAACACCACCTTACCGAAGCATTGTAAAGACCATCGACACAATGTTTCAGCTACGAGGTTCATGGGTATTGAACATCTATCCCCGATGGGCAGAGGGGGGGACGTTGATAAACTACCCCTACAACGGGCGGCATTCTGGATCTTCTCTTTGAAAAGCCTCAAACCAACCGGGTTAAATGATGATTTTGAATGAAATAGTTTTTTGTATCAACTTCAACTAGCTTCAGGACCCCTATTTCCTTTATTCTTTCATTTTTTATTTAGTCATTTTTTGATTTTGTCTGTTTTTTACCTACTATTGCGTACACACGTTGTCTTCACATATTTCTTCCCTGATTATTATTTTATTTTACATTCAGCTGGTATATATTTTTCCATTGATGTTCTGTATTGCATTATGGGTAACAGAGTCGTCCCCCCCCCCCCCCCCCCCGTACTTCCCCATGAGTAGTATTCCTCCTCATAGTACTGTATGTATTGAGCTGTACTGGTGTTCCCCACACATGCCTATACCACATGTTACTAATATTTGCTCCCCCCGTCTCTCCCATTTTTGTCAGTATGTGTGTGCTGATCAGTCCTATGGATGGGTCGCTGCAGTTAAGTCCGTATGTTTTTATTCAGTCTTCATCTCTCAGGCCAGTGTTGAGTAATGACCGGATGGGTGTTCTACATTCAGTGTGATGCCTCCTCCCTCTTGCGTCTGCCCACTACTTGCTGCTGCAATGGGACTTTCTGCGTGGCATCGCTGATGTCACTAGTGGAAGCACCCTGGCGCTGTGACTGGTGGACGGTATCCATGGTGGTGCTCCAGACGCTTATTGAAGATTATGCGCATGCTTCTCCATTCATCTCCTATTTCCTAACGTGGCGACGTGTGACGTCTTGACGCTGTCCAAGAGGACACGCCCATTTTTGATGGCGGGCTTTTCCAGCAGCAGCAACAGACTATTGGAGCAGCAGGAGGGAGGTGGGTGGGGTGTTTGGGGGTTCGGGTGCTGTTGGACACTATTTAAAGGTTAGTGTGTCATTTGTCTGGTATCCCTGGTGACGGTGCTTGAACCGAAACGTTGGATCTCGGTGACTGTGTTCAGTCATTAAATGGCTCTTTTGCATTCATTTGTTTCCATCGTTTTTTTGGTGTGCACGGCCCTCTCCTTGCTTACTGTGTGTGTGCAGATCTAATAATGGCAGTATAACTATATGCAGTGAGTGTACAATGCAGGGCTCAGATGTAATGATGGTAGTGTAACTATATGCAGTGTGTGCAGTGCAGGGTGCAGATCTAATGATGGCAGTGTAACTATATGCAGTGTGTGCAGTGCAGGGCGCAGATCTAATGATGGCAGTGTAACTATATGCAGTGTGTGCAGTGCAGGGTGCAGATCTAATGATGGCAGTGTAACTATATGCAGTGTGTGCAGTGCAGGGCGCAGATCTAATGATGGCAGTGTAACTATATGCAGTGAGTGTGCATTGCAGGGCGCAGATCTAATGATGGCAGTGTAACTATATGCAGTGTAGGGCGCAGATCTAATGATGGCAGTGTAACTATATGCAGTGTGTGCAGTGCAGGGTGCAGATCTAATGATGGCAGTGTAACTATATGCAGTGTGTGCAGTGCAGGGCGCAGATCTAATGATGACAGTGTAACTATATGCAGTGAGTGTGCATTGCAGGGCGCAGATCTAATGATGGCAGTGTAACTATATGCAGTGTGTGCAGTGCAGTGCAGGGCGCAGATCTAATGATGGCAGTGTAACTACATGCAGTGTGTGCAGTGCAGGGTGCAGATCTAATGATGGCAGTGTAACTATATGCAGTGTGTGCATTGCAGGGCGCAGATCTAATGATGACAGTGTAACTATATGCAGTGTGTGCATTGCAGGGTGCAGATCTAATGATGACAGTGTAACTATATGCAGTGTGTGCAGTGCAGGGTGCAGATCTAAAGATGGCAGTGTAACTATATGCAGTGTGTGTGCATTGCAGGGCGCAGATCTAATGATGACAGTGTAACTATATGCAGTGTGTGCAGTGCAGGGTGCAGATCTAATGATGGCAGAGTAACTATATGCAGTACAGGGTGCAGATCTAACGATGGTAGTGTAACTATATGCAGTGTGTGCAGTGCAGAGCGCAGATCTAATGATGGCAGTGTAACTATATGCAGTGAGTGTGCATTGCAGGGCGCAGATGTAATGATGGCAGTGTAACTATATGCAGTGTGTGTGCAGTGCAGGGTGCAGATTTAATGATGACAGTGTAACTATATGCAGTGAGTGTGCATTGCAGGGTGCAGATCTAATGATGGCAGTGTAACTATATGCAGTGTGTGTGCAGTGCAGGGCGCAGATCTAATGATGACAGTGTAACTATATGCAGTGTGTGCATTGCAGGGTGCAGATCTAATGATGACAGTGTAACTATATGCAGTGTGAGCATTGCAGGGTGCAGATCTAATGATGGTAGTGTAACTATATGCAGTGTGTGCAGTGCAGGGTGGAGAACTAATGATGGCAGAGTAACTATATGCAGTACAGGGTGCAGATCTAACGATGGTAGTGTAACTATATGCAGTGTGTGCAGTGCAGGGTGCAGATCTAATGATGGTAGTGTAACTATATGCAGTGTGTGTGCAGTGCAGGGTGCAGATCTAATGATGGTAGTGTAACTATATGCAGTGTGTGTGCAGTGCAGGGTGCAGATCTAATGATGGTAGTGTAACTATATGCAGTGTGTGTGCAGTGCAGGGTGCAGATGTAATGATGGTAGTGTAACTATATGCAGTGTGTGTGCAGTGCAGGGTGCAGATCTAATGATGGCAGTGTAACTATATGCAGTGTGTGTGCAGTGCAGGGTGCAGATCTAATGATGGCAGAGTAACTATATGCTGTGTGTGTGTGCAGTGCAGGGTGCAGATGTAATGATGGTAGTGTAACTATATGCAGTGTGTGTGCAGTGCAGGGTGCAGATCTAATGATGGCAGTGTAACTATATGCAGTGTGTGCGCAGTGCAGGGTGCAGATCTAACGATGGCAGTGTAACTATATGCAGTGTGTGTGCAGTGCAGGGTGCAGATCTAATGATGGTAGTGTAACTATATGCAGTGAGTGTGCAGTGCAGGGTGCAGATCTAACGATGGTAGTGTTGAGGTGTGGAAAGAAGAGCTCTAGTTTTATTGCTCGTTTCCCCCGTAGGAATCTGAACCTCGACTGCCTGCAGACAATGGGTTTCATACACCATCCCATTAACCCCTGCGGTGCCAGAGCCCAGCAATGTGATTAATATTGCCCCTCATTATTTACTCGCTAAATGACTGAATATTCGGAAAAAATAATTTAAGAATGCAAGAAAACATTTAACAGCAAGTCACGCAATACAGATTTAGACTATAATTATCTCAACACGTCATTATGCTTCACGCATAGCCACTTTCCCACTGATTACTGTGAAATAGCGTATTAAATAGAAGTGGCCGCGTTAGTCCAGTTGCGATGGGAAATAACGTATTACATAGAAGTGGCCGCGTTACTCCAGTTGCGATGGGAAATAACGTATTAAATAGAAGTGGCCGCGTTAGTCCAGTTGCGACGGGAAATAACGTATTAAATAGAAGTGGCCGCGTTAGTCCAGTTGCGATGGGAAATAACGTATTAAATAGAAGTGGCCGCGTTAGTCCAGTTGCGATGGGAAATAACGTATTAAATAGAAGTGGCCGCGTTAGTCCAGTTGCGACGGGAAATAGCGTATTAAATAGAAGTGGCCGCGTTAGTCCAGTTGCGATGGGAAATAATGTATTAAATAGAAGTGGCCGCGTTAGTCCAGTTGCGATGGGAAATAACGTATTAAATAGAAGTGGCCGCGTTAGTCCAGTTGCGATGGGAAATAGCGTATTAAATAGAAGTGGCGGCGTTAGTCCAGTTGCGATGGGAAATAACGTATTAAATAGAAGTGGCCGCGTTAGTCCAGTTGCGATGGGAAATAACGTATTAAATAGAAGTGGCCGCGTTAGTCCAGTTGCGATGGGAAATAGCGTATTAAATAGAAGTGGCCGCGTTAGTCCAGTTGCGATGGGAAATAACGTATTAAATAGAAGTGGCCGCGTTAGTCCAGTTGCGATGGGAAATAACGTATTAAATAGAAGTGGCCGCGTTAGTCCAGTTGCGACGGGAAATAGCGTATTAAATAGAAGTGGCCGCGTTAGTCCAGTTGCGATGGGAAATAGCGCATTAAATAGAAGTGGCGGCGTTAGTCCAGTTGCGATGGGAAATAACGTATTAAATAGAAGTGGCCGCGTTAGTCCAGTTGCGATGGGAAATAACGTATTAAATAGAAGTGGCCGCGTTAGTCCAGTTGCGACGGGAAATAGCGTATTAAATAGAAGTGGCCGCGTTAGTCCAGTTGCGATGGGAAATAATGTATTAAATAGAAGTGGCCGCGTTAGTCCAGTTGCGATGGGAAATAACGTATTAAATAGAAGTGGCCGCGTTAGTCCAGTTGCGACGGGAAATAGCGTATTAAATAGAAGTGGCCGCGTTAGTCCAGTTGCGATGGGAAATAATGTATTAAATAGAAGTGGCCGCGTTAGTCCAGTTGCGATGGGAAATAACGTATTAAATAGAAGTGACCGCGTTAGTCCAGTTGCGATGGGAAATAACGTATTAAATAGAAGTGGCCGCGTTAGTCCAGTTGCGATGGGAAATAGCGTATTAAATAGAAGTGGCCGCGTTAGTCCAGTTGCGATGGGAAATAACGTATTAAATAGAAGTGGCCGCGTTAGTCCAGTTGCGATGGGAAATAGCGCATTAAATAGAAGTGGCGGCGTTAGTCCAGTTGCGATGGGAAATAACGTATTAAATAGAAGTGGCCACGTTAGTCCAGTTGCGATGGGAAATAGCGTATTAAATAGAAGTGGCCGCGTTAGTCCAGTTGCGACGGGAAATAACGTATTAAATAGAAGTGGCCACGTTAGTCCAGTTGCGACGGGAAATAGCGTATTAAATAGAAGTGGCCGCGTTAGTCCAGTTGCGACGGGAAATAACGTATTAAATAGAAGTGGCCGCGTTAGTCCAGTTGCGATGGGAAATAACGTATTAAATAGAAGTGGCTGCGTTAGTCCAGTTGCGATGGGAAATAACGTATTAAATAGAAGTGGCTGCGTTAGTCCAGTTGCGATGGGAAATAGCGTATTAAATAGAAGTGGCCGCGTTAGTCCAGTTGCGACGGGAAATAACGTATTAAATAGAAGTGGCCACGTTAGTCCAGTTGCGACGGGAAATAGCGTATTAAATAGAAGTGGCCGCGTTAGTCCAGTTGCGATGGGAAATAACGTATTAAATAGAAGTGGCCGCGTTAGTCCAGTTGCGATGGGAAATAACGTATTAAATAGAAGTGGCCGCGTTAGTCCAGTTGCGATGGGAAATAGCGTATTAAATAGAAGTGGCGGCGTTAGTCCAGTTGCGATGGGAAATAACGTATTAAATAGAAGTGGCCGCGTTAGTCCAGTTGCGATGGGAAATAACGTATTAAATAGAAGTGGCCGCGTTAGTCCAGTTGCGATGGGAAATAGCGTATTAAATAGAAGTGGCCGCGTTAGTCCAGTTGCGATGGGAAATAACGTATTAAATAGAAGTGGCCGCGTTAGTCCAGTTGCGATGGGAAATAACGTATTAAATAGAAGTGGCCGCGTTAGTCCAGTTGCGACGGGAAATAGCGTATTAAATAGAAGTGGCCGCGTTAGTCCAGTTGCGATGGGAAATAGCGCATTAAATAGAAGTGGCGGCGTTAGTCCAGTTGCGATGGGAAATAACGTATTAAATAGAAGTGGCCGCGTTAGTCCAGTTGCGATGGGAAATAACGTATTAAATAGAAGTGGCCGCGTTAGTCCAGTTGCGACGGGAAATAGCGTATTAAATAGAAGTGGCCGCGTTAGTCCAGTTGCGATGGGAAATAATGTATTAAATAGAAGTGGCCGCGTTAGTCCAGTTGCGATGGGAAATAACGTATTAAATAGAAGTGGCCGCGTTAGTCCAGTTGCGACGGGAAATAGCGTATTAAATAGAAGTGGCCGCGTTAGTCCAGTTGCGATGGGAAATAATGTATTAAATAGAAGTGGCCGCGTTAGTCCAGTTGCGATGGGAAATAACGTATTAAATAGAAGTGACCGCGTTAGTCCAGTTGCGATGGGAAATAACGTATTAAATAGAAGTGGCCGCGTTAGTCCAGTTGCGATGGGAAATAGCGTATTAAATAGAAGTGGCCGCGTTAGTCCAGTTGCGATGGGAAATAACGTATTAAATAGAAGTGGCCGCGTTAGTCCAGTTGCGATGGGAAATAGCGCATTAAATAGAAGTGGCGGCGTTAGTCCAGTTGCGATGGGAAATAACGTATTAAATAGAAGTGGCCGCGTTAGTCCAGTTGCGATGGGAAATAGCGTATTAAATAGAAGTGGCCGCGTTAGTCCAGTTGCGACGGGAAATAACGTATTAAATAGAAGTGGCCACGTTAGTCCAGTTGCGACGGGAAATAGCGTATTAAATAGAAGTGGCCGCGTTAGTCCAGTTGCGACGGGAAATAACGTATTAAATAGAAGTGGCCGCGTTAGTCCAGTTGCGATGGGAAATAACGTATTAAATAGAAGTGGCTGCGTTAGTCCAGTTGCGATGGGAAATAACGTATTAAATAGAAGTGGCTGCGTTAGTCCAGTTGCGATGGGAAATAGCGTATTAAATAGAAGTGGCCGCGTTAGTCCAGTTGCGACGGGAAATAACGTATTAAATAGAAGTGGCCGCGTTAGTCCAGTTGCGATGGGAAATAACGTATTAAATAGAAGTGGCCGCGTTAGTCCAGTTGCGACGGGAAATAACGTATTAAATAGAAGTGGCCGCGTTAGTCCAGTTGCGATGCTAAATAACGTATTAAATAGAAGTGGCCGCGTTAGTCCAGTTGCGATGCTAAATAACGTATTAAATAGAAGTGGCCGCGTTAGTCCAGTTGCGATGGGAAATAACGTATTAAATAGAAGTGGCCGCGTTAGTCCAGTTGCGATGGGAAATAACGTATTAAATAGAAGTGGCCGCGTTAGTCCAGTTGCGATGCTAAATAACGTATTAAATAGAAGTGGCCGCGTTAGTCCAGTTGCGATGGGAAATAACGTATTAAATAGAAGTGGCCGCGTTAGTCCAGTTGCGACGGGAAATAACGTATTAAATAGAAGTGGCCGCGTTAGTCCAGTTGCGATGCTAAATAACGTATTAAATAGAAGTGGCCGCGTTAGTCCAGTTGCGATGCTAAATAACGTATTAAATAGAAGTGGCCGCGTTAGTCCAGTTGCGATGGGAAATAACGTATTAAATAGAAGTGGCCGCGTTACTCCAGTTGCGATGGGAAATAACGTATTAAATAGAAGTGGCCGCGTTAGTCCAGTTGCGATCGGAAATAACGTATTAAATAGAAGTGGCCGCGTTAGTCCAGTTGCGATGGGAAATAACGTATTAAATAGAAGTGGCCGCGTTAGTCCAGTTGCGATGCTAAATAACGTATTAAATAGAAGTGGCCGCGTTAGTCCAGTTGCGATGGGAAATAACGTATTAAATAGAAGTGGCCGCGTTAGTCCAGTTGCGATGGGAAATAACGTATTAAATAGAAGTGGCCGCGTTAGTCCAGTTGCGATGCTAAATAACGTATTAAATAGAAGTGGCCGCGTTAGTCCAGTTGCGATGGGAAATAACGTATTAAATAGAAGTGGCCGCGTTACTCCAGTTGCGATGGGAAATAACGTATTAAATAGAAGTGGCGGCGTTACTCCAGTTGCGATCGGAAATAACGTATTAAATAGAAGTGGCCGCGTTAGTCCAGTTGCGATGGGAAATAATGTATTAAATAGAAGTGGGCGCGTTAGTCCAGTTGCGATGCTAAATAACGTATTAAATAGAAGTGGCCGCGTTACTCCAGTTGCGATGGGAAATAACGTATTAAATAGAAGTGGCGGCGTTACTCCAGTTGCGATGCTAAATAACGTATTAAATAGAAGTGGCCGCGTTACTCCAGTTGCGATGGGAAATAGCGTATTAAATAGAAGTGGGCGCGTTAGTCCAGTTGCGATGGGAAATAATGTGGGATTTAGACGTTCCTCGCAGACAGACCGTGAGCTACAATACATAACCAAATAACTAACTGCTTACTAACCAGGTAACGCTCATCCTCCCTAAGCTCCCTTAAGGGTACCACATTAAGTGCCATTGCGATGCTAAATAACGTATTAAATAGAAGTGGCCGCGTTAGTCCAGTTGCGATGGGAAATAACGTATTAAATAGAAGTGGCCGCGTTAGTCCAGTTGCGACGGGAAATAACGTATTAAATAGAAGTGGCCGCGTTAGTCCAGTTGCGATGGGAAATAACGTATTAAATAGAAGTGGCCGCGTTAGTCCAGTTGCGATGGGAAATAACGTATTAAATAGAAGTGGCCGCGTTAGTCCAGTTGCGATGCTAAATAACGTATTAAATAGAAGTGGCCGCGTTAGTCCAGTTGCGATGGGAAATAACGTATTAAATAGAAGTGGCCGCGTTAGTCCAGTTGCGACGGGAAATAACGTATTAAATAGAAGTGGCCGCGTTAGTCCAGTTGCGATGCTAAATAACGTATTAAATAGAAGTGGCCGCGTTAGTCCAGTTGCGATGCTAAATAACGTATTAAATAGAAGTGGCCGCGTTAGTCCAGTTGCGATGGGAAATAACGTATTAAATAGAAGTGGCCGCGTTACTCCAGTTGCGATGGGAAATAACGTATTAAATAGAAGTGGCCGCGTTAGTCCAGTTGCGATCGGAAATAACGTATTAAATAGAAGTGGCCGCGTTAGTCCAGTTGCGATGGGAAATAACGTATTAAATAGAAGTGGCCGCGTTAGTCCAGTTGCGATGCTAAATAACGTATTAAATAGAAGTGGCCGCGTTAGTCCAGTTGCGATGGGAAATAACGTATTAAATAGAAGTGGCCGCGTTAGTCCAGTTGCGATGGGAAATAACGTATTAAATAGAAGTGGCCGCGTTAGTCCAGTTGCGATGCTAAATAACGTATTAAATAGAAGTGGCCGCGTTAGTCCAGTTGCGATGGGAAATAACGTATTAAATAGAAGTGGCCGCGTTACTCCAGTTGCGATGGGAAATAACGTATTAAATAGAAGTGGCGGCGTTACTCCAGTTGCGATCGGAAATAACGTATTAAATAGAAGTGGCCGCGTTAGTCCAGTTGCGATGGGAAATAATGTATTAAATAGAAGTGGGCGCGTTAGTCCAGTTGCGATGCTAAATAACGTATTAAATAGAAGTGGCCGCGTTACTCCAGTTGCGATGGGAAATAACGTATTAAATAGAAGTGGCGGCGTTACTCCAGTTGCGATGCTAAATAACGTATTAAATAGAAGTGGCCGCGTTACTCCAGTTGCGATGGGAAATAGCGTATTAAATAGAAGTGGGCGCGTTAGTCCAGTTGCGATGGGAAATAATGTGGGATTTAGACGTTCCTCGCAGACAGACCGTGAGCTACAATACATAACCAAATAACTAACTGCTTACTAACCAGGTAACGCTCATCCTCCCTAAGCTCCCTTAAGGGTACCACATTAAGTGCCATTGATTGAATACCCTTGAACAGATTTCGCTTAGGGAGGTACATCAGTAGGCAAGCAGAAAATAATAATGGGTGCTTTATATTGCTGTGTACTAGATACCATCGGCTTTGGGGAACTTTCAGTGCTTTGTGCTGCAGGCGTCTCTGGCAGAAGAGAGAGGGTTGCGAACGAGACCGCATCCTTATAAGAAAGAGAGAACAAGAAGTTGCCTCTCTCACATATGGGAGCGCTCCGTAATCAGGACACTTCTCTGCGGATGTCATCGCAAAACTATGCAGGTCTTATCTGGGCTGAATGACGAAGCCGAGCTCTGAAGATTGGAGAGACCTTGAGCCTGCTCCTATAACCAAAACACTGCGTGCCTCTTCCAAGTTAAGCAGCACAACTAGAAGCCCTGCTGCTAGGGATTTATAGTTTAGGACTCGCTCATATTTAATTTGGAACCAAACACTTCCCCTTCCTCTTAGCTACTTCAGAACTTCTGATTAACTCTTGTTTTCGCAGGTCAAAGGTTAAGCAAAGGAAGGGAAACCCTGGCTGCTGAGATTGGCCAGAGCCCCTCATCTCGCTGTGACCCTGTGCAAGGAACATTAAAAATAAGTGATATGCTAAAGATTGCTCAAGACAGTTGAAGTTCAAAGGATCAGAGCAGCATAAATCAGGGCGCAGCAGCATGTATACAGGAGAGGGACCCTGGCAGGCGTGTTACACACCGGAACTGCTCACAGTTATGGGAGTGAGATGTTTGGCTCCTAATATAAAATGACACTTTTACGACTAAAAGTCCCATTAAAAGGGAAAAAAAGCCTGACGTGCTGGAATTAACCAGCGCGGGGCAGGACAGGTATGTGCTGCTCCACAATGATTAGCAATGAATCTCAAAGCACTGCAGCCCCTCTGATACTCCAACTGCCTGGAATAACAGGGCAAAGGCAATATGGCAGCTCCCAGAGAAGTAAACAAGAGTCGCTCAATAATTAGCAGACAGTTTAGGTGACTTTGTTTTTATCCTAGTAAAATCGAAGGCTCTTGTTCAGTAGTTTCCCCCTCCCCCCGCCGGGTAAGATTTAGCCCCTTTCATCTGAGTAGAGCTGATTATTTCTCCGACATGTGAAGCCAGCATCACAGTATAATGGTATAAGAGCCCTGAGAGTACCATGGCACTGGGAAACAGCGAGACTCACACGTATGAGTGACACTTGGCAGGCGTGCTCAGTGGTGACATACAGGTTAGTGGATGTGTCACAGAGTTGATTTTGGGCATATATATATTTTGAATATATAATGAGCCAATGAAATGGAAAATTTCAGGTACATGAGAGCCCCCTCTTCAAGGAAATTGTCTCTATTTGGAGAACAATAGGACTAAACTTCCATGAGAGAGTATGAAATAGTGTTCCCATGTTTAGCAATGGGCAGAGAGCTGAGGTTTGAAGACAGAAACATAATAATGTATTTATTTATCAAATGTTTTACCAGGAAGTAAAACATTGAGAGTTACCTCTCGTTTTCAAGTATGTCCTGGGCACACAGTTAGAGTGTAAGCTTGTGGGTGCAGAATCATTTGTCATGATTCACTAATAAAGTTTGAAGTGGCATAAAAGTGATCATATGCTTAACTGAACATAGCCACTTGTAACGGACAATACTCCCACTGCATGTTCTACACTGTGAATACAGTTGGTGCTATATATATATATATATATATATATATATATATATATATAAAAAGATACCAGCAGGCACTTCAAAGGCTCCAAAGAAATAGGTGCTTGTTCAACAAAAATAACAGGAAACCAGGTGTCCCACCAAGGAGACAAAAAACAGCACTCAAGGTATATGAGTATATATGTTTTCCTTGGGCAGTATTCTCCAGCACGCCCCTGAGGACAGGTGTCTCCTTGGTGGGACACCTGTTTTTTTTATATATATATATATATATATATATATATATATATATATAAATATATTTATATATATATATATATATATATATATATACATACATATATATATACATATATATACACACATATAAATAATAGTATATAAAAATGAATCTTTCACATAGTTCACCACAAAATATCTGCGTTTCATCTGTTCCAGAGCGAAGATGAGGCATCTCGGGTAAGGCCTCAATTATATCAGAAACTGCACAGACGTCACCGTAGCGACGCTACATGTGCACATGCAGAAGCGATTTGTTCAGTAGCACTACTGCAGGGAGACATGGCCAGATCATATTCATATATACACACACACATACATCTCTCTCTCTATATATATATACACACACACACACACAAACACACGTGTGTGTGTGTGTGTGTGTGTGCGTGCGTGCGTGCGTGTATATATACACACACACACGTGTGTGTGTATATATGTATATGTGTGTGTGTATTTGGTTTGTTCAGATGCACTGTGATTGGTCCGAGGCAATCACGTGATGCGGCCGTCGTCTGTGAAAAACGAATTCTCAGATCTCTTCATGAGAGAGAAGCTTTGCAGTACGTCGCAGCGCTACCGTCGCGATTGGTTTGTGCGCTTTCATTGGATTCCATTGCTTTGTTTTGAAGTGGCGTGCCACGCGGCTTCGCCAGCGATTTCTGATAATCACGGCCTAAGGGTGGCGCTTTATCTCAACAACAATAACCATTAATATTCTAAGCAGCAGCATCTCTCCAATCATGGCAATGCCGAGACCCCCTATTCCACACACAGACGTGAGCGTGCTTAATGACAGGTAAAACCCACTGCAACTGCACAATGTCTCTAACAAACAGGCTTTATCCCTAAACCCAACTATTAAACTAACAGGTTAAGACACCAGAAATGCGCGTTAATGGAATAACTGGCCTCACAGGAGTACAGGATCTATAAACTCCATCCAATACCCTCCTGGGAACACACTGTATGTATTCTGCATCAACCCGTTGTGTGGAGATTAAAGGGCTCGATAGCCCAGAGAAAAAGTATGTTCTCTGCAACTTGGGAGAACTCATCTTTACACAACACACACACACCGCATTAACAACACACACACTTACAACACATGCATCACAACGCTCTAACACAAACACACCAACACACACAAAACCATTACACCAAACACAAGCAGACCACACATGGAACGTTTCCCCAAGACAAACAAACACAGACCCCAAGATACAATACCCCCAACACACACACACACACACACACACACACACACACACACACACACACACACACACACACACACACACACACACACACACACACACACACACACACACAGCATTGTGCTGCAGGAAGTGCTGTTATTTAGTTACTGCACCAAATAAGGTTGGATATGTGGTGATTTATATGTCTCCTCCTCGTAAGAACGAGGGCTCTTTAACCAACGATGCCTCCCGCTCTTCGGCTATGCCGGGCTGACGGGATTCTTATATTTTTTAATAATATTTAGACTCTCCCCGAGATGGAAACTTTATTTCAAAGAGCGAATTAAAGCATAGAATAAAAAGCAGGACATAAATGTGTCAGCAGCCTTTTTTTTAGCTGCTTGTCAATGAATGACTCTTTCAAGCTGAAACGCCAAATAATTCCATATGCTTTCCTGGCTCTGGCTCTGGCGTGTTATTGTTCTAAGTGAAATAATTGAACGCGACTTAAACCTTAAGGATTTAGTATGTTATAATAGTGTAAAAGATTGCAGCAGTAATGAGAAATATAAAATCTGTCATTACATAAACATGCAGAAGCTAACGATTTATCTTTAATAAAAGCCTCAGCTTAACTTTTATTGGCAGTACTATTTTATAAATAACTAATTTTTCACAGTGTTTCACAGAAGCTGCAGACAATTAAACGGATAAGCAGAAAAGCAATGAGCCTCCAGAGTACAGTGCAGTCCCACCTAGGAACATTCATTGGTGGGTATAACAAAGTGAAAGCACTCAGGCATGCAACACCTTCACTGCAATTTTCTTTCAAAATGGGTGTCATTATCAAAAACATATTTTCATATATAGTCGCAAAAGCAGAACCGTCCGCCTGACAGAGGACAATATGCAGCAGCCATTCCAAAGATGCCATGAACATGAACACACACACACACACACACACACACAACTCAACATCATCCCCAGCCCGCGTCTCCCCACTGCTGGATGAAGCCTCCCCACTGATCTCCCAGGTGCTGCGGTTACAGCCTCTCTTCTCCTCGTCGCTCCCACACATTCCCTCCTCGTATCCTCCCATCTTACTTTGGGCGTCTCGGTCTTTCAATCTCTCTTGGGATCCAGCCTGGTCCCATCTTTGTGCAATGATGATCACTTCTTCCTGCGATCTGCCCGGCCCGCCACCATTTTACTTTCTTCCCCCCTCGTGATGTTGTCACAGGCTTTTGTTTCATTTCGAACCCATTCATTCTTTTTCCTCTCGCCTCAGGTATTACCCAGCATGCATCTCTCCATACTTGCTTGCGCTGCCCGAAGCTCCTGAATTAACTTTGCATTTACAGTTCACATCAACATATATACATAGACACACACACACACGCACGCACACGCACACGCACGGGGCGTAAGTATAAAAGTAATTGATTACAAAAGAAAAGACATGGTAGTCACTTCCGAATATGTTTAAATCGTTGGGTTCCGGCTGCTGCGGTTATAAGAATAGAAGGACATGGAGAATTTTCCAAGTACATCCTACGTTCTACAGTATAGTAACGAATACAAAAGCAGACATTTACATTTTAAAAGAAATAGAAGCAGTGATCCTACGGGACATGTTTACTAAATGGTGCTTCTCCATAAAGCCACCCTACGACCCGCGTGCGTTTGCTGCAAGGTGCCTTCCGTCGCCGGAATGTCCTATAGATTGTGGGGCTCTGGACTAAGAAATGAAGCAATGACGCCGTCTAACAGGAAACATATTCCATCATTTGTCCGGAGCCCCACCCGCAGCAGCAGCGCTTAGTCACGAGCACCTGCGCGTCTCCCCAGATCATCACAATTCAGCCACCGATCATAACACTTTATTTTTGTCAACTGAAACAACGTTATCAGGAGGCAAAAAGCAAGCGTCACCTCAGCTGCCCACACGCTAATTAAAAGCCAGCCTGCTAAACAGTCAGCTACCTTCCATTTGGTCTTGAAGGTTAAAGATGTAGGGGGTAAGAGCAGAGGATAAAACATGCCAAAGCTGATTGCTACCGAGAGCAGCTGTTTCTTTTCTAGTTATGAAGGAATCCTAATGAATTGGGGAGCTTTATAATAAATAGATATTTTCCTTTGAAATGCTGAGATCCCGCCATTCGAAACTCTTTTGATATATTTTTAAAAATGCTCATTAGGCCGAGGATGGTAACGTGCTCGCTTCTAAATCATCGTGGCTATCTCTGCGGTACCAAGCACTCAAGGTCAGGTGTGGAGAAGGGATGGCCACGGGAACCACTCCTCATATTCACTGATGCACGAGATGCCCGTCATGACTTTCACCAGATGTTAACACCTTGGCTTTGGCTGGGCTGTGTCCCTCTTTATCATAGGATGCTTCAGCAGGTCACTAATACCGAGGCAGCTTGGTGTTTAAATAACAAACACACACCGTCTTCCAGTCCCACAATTATCGCCAAGGCCACAAGACTATTGCAATGTCATAGATACATTTAAAGAAGCAAAATATATGCCGCCTTTGATGACCTTTATTGAAAACGAATTACCTAAGCTGCCGAATGATTGGTTCTCCTGCGATCAATCAGCAAAGATCCTGCTTCCCAGGGTTCACTAAATGGCCGCTTTTCAGTTTAAATCAAGCCTTCTGTCCATGTAACTCAGCAGCTACAATGTATTCTTATATTACTAAGGTAACATTATCTATTGTTACAGTTTGCAGCTCAAACAGCTGGGAACATTGGCAACAAATGATCCGAAACAGGAAAGTGTTGCAGAGATCTTGCACTGCTGGGGGGGTGGGTTAAAGCCTGCTATAGAAATCAAAGGCTGCTCAGTGTATTAAACTCATTAAATATGGCATTAAGAGTTCAATAAAAATATGTAGCAAGTGTTATCTAATACTACAGAGCTGATTTATAAAAATAAATAAGTAATTGTATACTGTACTTTCCTGTGTAAGCATTGGAGGCGTGGCGGAGGCGTGGCCGTGAGCGGTTCGGCCTCATTGGCTGGAACCGCTCACGTGACGTGGCGTCGAAAGCCAAGAACAAATCTGAAGATCGCACCAGGAGACATCCGCCCTGCCGCAACAGGTATAAGCGCCGCTATTGGTTTTTTAAATGGTTTCAGGTGCGTGACGCCACGCGCATTTTTCTGTATAATCACGGCCTTACTTTTCAGGTAACACAGTGCATTGAGCTGCTGCAACGCCATGAGCAGGGGCTGAACGTGCAAGGACCACTTCAAAGACTGTCGCCAGCTGAATTTGGCCCAGTGGTGGGCTGTGAGTTGAAGAGTCCAGTTTTATCAGTTAACCCCTTTCCTGCCAGAGGTCCCGACACCAATAGCAACGTAAGTTCCCGGGTCAGGAAGAGGTGTGGGGGTATTTTCCCAACGCATTTAATTCACTGCGTGCTAGAATCACCAGGCTCTCTTAGCCTACACAACGCAATGTTAATCTTAGTAACTCTGATACAGTACTCACTAAAGCAAGTAGGCCATTACCAAGGCCTACTCCATTACACATCATGGCGCTATTTGTAACGGTCAATATAGGAAATAACATGCAAACGAGTTCATTATAACCTAACTACTATTCATCCCTTATTCACTAACCTCCCACCCCGGTTCAACAAGCCGGGTGCTGCACAAGCCTCCAGTGCTAGGCCCCTGGGGAAGCGGTCAGCGGGTCTGCATATCCCCGGCATTACCCGGCGCAGACACTCAAAAAGGGGCCTTTTGCTTCTCATTTACATTCACCAGAGAGTGATGCATATCTCCAAAGTGAAGCTCTCTCACAAAGGAAGTCCGCGAGGCTTAAATAACGCCCCGACCTCGGAAGACAACGCAGCATTAACCTTAAACACCGTGACGTTAACCCAATGCTTGTGAGCTCAAATATAGCGCGTATTTGCATATGATTACCCTGGTGAATAAGACTTAACTCTGACGGGAAAGCAGCGGCCGGTCCTGCGTTATTCGCCCTACTTGAGCAGAGCTTAGTAAATCTGGACCTTAATCTCTGTGTCATCAGAATTTTAAGACGTGGCCGTAAAAACATCTACAAACGCAAATACATTTAGTGCTGGGGCACCGTGTGCTGGTGTTCTTACCCTGCGTGCGATGCACAAAGCACAGAGAAACTCCCCATTATTACCCGTGCCACCGCAGAGGTCAAATATTATATTATTTATTCACTTACAAATGAAGGCGATTCTCATTCTGCCAGAACGTCATATCGACACACGCTAACACAGGGGTGACCAACTCCCGTCCTCATGGGCCACCAACACACCCGGATTTAAGGATACCCCTGCTTCAGCACAGGTAGCGAAATCAGCTCAATCAGCTTAAACACATTTCCATAGCAACATCTGTTGGTGTTATAATGCATGCCGGCTTTCCCACTGCGCTCCTATCGGAGACGAAGCACTCCCCACAGACCCAGCGCTCCCTAACCCACTCAAGATCTGCCGTACAGGGGGTCACTGTGCGGGGTCAATTAGCTTCCAGCCCCTGCCAATGGGGGAGCTCACACTCTGCTCAGCTTTCACTGGAGTCGAAGATTGGCCTTTCCTTCACCAGAGACGACATCTTTTGGGGTTCGGCTTTAGTGGACATTCAGGTCCCTCTTATAATCAACACCCCTTAGTTTGTCGTGCAAAGCTTCACCTATGCTTTGTGGCGCCTTCACAATGCCATTGTTACAGGTAGGGATGCCATTTTTAGTAACCAACATGAGCGTTCTTTGTCGCTGCAATCTGTACATGAGATGCTAAGATCTCACAAGTCTCCTCTTTATAAAGGTACCGCCAGGCATGCTGGGAAACCTGCTCACAGCTCCTTTGGCAGAAAAGTAAAAATCCCGCCAATCATTGTCCTGTTTCATAAACCTGTCTGTATTTGCCAAAGGGGGAGGCTTGGAGAGAGAGTGCGGGAGACAGTGCGGGAGAGAGACTATGTGAGAGTGTGAGACAGGGAGAGAGACTGTGTGAGCGTGTGAGACAGGGAGAGAGACGGGTAGAGAGGCTAGGCGAGAAGGAGAGAGAGGCTGGGAGAGAAGGAGAGAGAGGCTGGGAGAGAAGGAGAGAGACGCTGCGAGAGAAGGAGAGAGAGGCTGGGAGAGAAGGAGAGAGAGGCTGGGAGAGAAGGAGAGAGACAGGGAGAGAGGCTGGGAGAGACAGGTAGAGAGGCTGTGAGAGACAGGGAGAGAGGCTGGGAGAGAGGCTGTGAGAGACAGGGAGAGAGGCTGGGAGAGACAGAGAGAAAGGGGAGTCTGGGAGAGAAACAGTGAGAGAGGCTGGGAGAGAAGGAGAGAGGCTGGGAGAGAAGGAGAGAGACGGGGAGAGAGGCTGGGAGAGACAGGTAGAGAGGCTGGGAGAGACAGGGAGAGAGGCGGGGAGAGAGGCTGGGAGAGACAGGGAGAGAGGCGGGGAGAGAGGCTGGGAGAGAAACAGGGAGAGGGGCTGGGAGACACATGGAGAGAGGCTGGGAGAGAACCAGGGAGAGAGGCTGGGAGAGAGAGGGAGAGAGGCTGGGAGAGAGAGGGAGAGAGGCTGGGAGAGAGAGGGATAGAGGCTGGGAGAGAGAGGGAGACAGGCTGGGACAGAGAGGGAGAGAGGCTGGGAGAAACAGGAAGAGAGGCTGGGAGAGACAGGGAGAGAGGCTGGAAGAGACAGACTGGGAGTAACAGGGAGAGGCGCTGGGAGAGAGGCTGGGAGTAAAAGGGAGAGAGACGGAGAGAGGCTGGGAGAGGGGCTGAGGGAGACAGGGAGAGACACGGAGGCTGAGGGAGAGACACAGGGAGGCTGGGGGAGACTGCAAGGTATTTGTGGTGTTATAGTGAAGTGCAGCTGGCGAATTTCACTTCTATATTTACAGATATTACAAAATTCTGGAGCTAAACAGGAGGAGTAGCTTGTTACATCACAATACTCGCCATGCTGCACAAACACTACTGATACTCATCGTCCTGTGGACACTACTAATACTCACCACGATACATGCTACACAAACACTACTCATACTTGCTATGCTGCAGGTCCATTACTAATACTCATACTCGCCATGCTGCACAAACACTACTCATACTCTAACAGAACAGGACAGTGATATACAGCACACACTGGACAGCAAAATAATTTTTTGCAGGGTGCAACGGACTAAAGAGGACCCAATTCCTCCAATATAAGTATATAAGCAACAAAATAGCCCAGCACACACTGTCTATAGATAATAGAACAAATGAACGGGATAATGCCAAAAGAAATTAAATGAGATTTAATGTGTAACACAAACCACCATAAGCAGAACCACACACCCTACTTCAAAAAACGATAACACGCAATAAACAATCATAAAAACATAAAATAGGCAAAACCAGAAGGAGTAAAGGAGGGGGGAGGGGGCGGAGAATAGGGTACGTGAGCACAAATACAATAAAGGGTCAAGACAACATATAGGTGGGTACAAAAAATGGGGAAGCAGCAGGGGGGCAACGTTTCGGGGAACACCCCTTCGTCAGGCCCTTTCCCCCTCTCTCCAATGGAACAGAGGGGTACTTCCCTGTCCCCCAGACCCACAACAATAACGTCAGGTCCCAATAGGAGACTAAACAACCCCCACACAAATAGTACAATAAGGTGCAAATGAATAACCCATAATCCATTTAGACTGACTGTGGTTTGCATTTTTGCCTCACACTATTTATCCTGCTCCGGTTGATCTTGCCATTTCATTTACCATATGGGTTATTCATTTGCAGGGTATGGCATTATTTTCTTTGCAGGGTATTTATTTCCTTCACCTTTCCTTTCTGCGGGATAATGGGCAGTGCCCCGCAAAATGAAACATACTGGTGACTTTCACAGAAACAGCCGCTTACACACGTGTGCGCACACACACACACACACACACACACACACCTTACTGCGCGAGCATTCGGAGAGCACAATGTTTTTAATGTCTACTTCATTTCCTTAAAAGATTGCAGAAAAGCTTTTTAAGGAATGCTTCCCCAGGTGGGTACTTTGCGGCGCTCCGAAGGGGGGAGACCGATAAAAGCCATCTCCCCAGGAACCAGGAGGGGGGACTTCTATACAAACAAAATTACTCATTTTAACATTGCAAATCTTTCATTTTGCCAAGCTACCTGGTAATCTGTGAGCTTTGTCATGCTCATGCCTTTTTTCTGCACAATTCTGCTTAGCGACATGTGCTGACATTAATAAGGTGAAAGCACTCGGACATGGAACTTCTGCTCTTTCCTATGCTTATTACCTTTCCCCCGTTGGAAATGTGCCTCAATAGTAAATACGCAAATCTTTTTATCTTCCATATGATATAAATAGATTCCTTTTTCATTACGCCTGCACTGCTGCCTTAAAGTGGATTATAACAAAACACACACTTCACTTTCTGGTGTGATATGTTGGAATATAAAGTGATTAACTGGGGGGGGGAAGGGGGAAGTGTGTGTGTGTGTGTGTGTGTGTGTGTGTGTGTGTGTGTGTGTGTGTGTGTGTGTGTGTGTGTGTGTGTGTGTGTGTGTGTGTGTGTGTGTGAATATGTGGCCTGTGAATTCCCTGCCACGAATATAAACTCGTGTCTGAGGCACGTTCTATAGTGCCGGGTGTGTGCTACGCCGTGCACGCTGCGCCGTGCGCGCGCGCGGAATTTTAGTTGGCTGGCGTTAGTCAGCCTTTCTATACAAGGGCCGCGCGTGCGCACGGCAGGGAGAGGGGAGCCGACAGACAGCGGCGAAGATGAAGAAATTAAGAAATTCATCTTTTCGCACCGCTGCCTGCGCTCAAATGTATGTATTGGTGTGTATGTATGTATGTATGTATGTATGTATGCGTGTTTGTATGGATGTGTGTGTGTGTGTGTGTGTGTGTGTGTGTGGGGAGGGGGGGGGGGGGGGGTAAATAAATGCACACCAAAAAAAATTACGGTATTAAACTTTTATTTTTTAATTTAAAAAAATCTTACTTACACTCCCCTTACACTTACACTCACACTCACACAACATATACA
The DNA here is from genome assembly GCF_040206685.1 of Ascaphus truei. Taxonomy (NCBI): domain Eukaryota; kingdom Metazoa; phylum Chordata; class Amphibia; order Anura; family Ascaphidae; genus Ascaphus; species Ascaphus truei. Next base: position 23,536,942 of record NC_134503.1, read on the forward strand.
CACACATACACACCTCCCGGCTCTATATACACTGAAAGCATGCGGCATGTGCGCGCGCGTTTGCATAGGAACGAGCGAACGCACGGCCGCATCCTGTATAGAACGGCCTTTAGACAGCTAAGTGCAGTTTTTCCCACTGGAACTCACATCTAAGTGCATAGAATGGAAATATTCATGGTACAGGTGTTCACGTTTCTCTCTCTCTCTATTCCGGGCTCATGTGTCACAACACATCTTGTGACAGCTACGCACAGAGTACATAGATTCAACTCCTCCAGTCCTCAAGATCCGCCAACAGGTCGGGTTTTCAGGATATCTCTGCTCCAGCACAGGTGGTGCAGTCTTCGACTTAGACAGCGATTGAGCCACATGTCCTGAAGCAGGGATATCCTGAAAACCTGACCTGTTGGCGAATCTTGAGGCCTGGCGTAGAGAACGCCTGTATTACAGTATGTCTGTAACAAATATTCCTCTCATATCACGTCAAATCTTAGGAACGTTATGCCTCCAGAATCGGCTATAGGGGATCTTGACATCCACTTTGGACTAAGTGGCTAAGAGAAAGATGAATCCTTTTTTTCGCCTCCGCTGACCAAATAGAAATACATCTCTTTCTCTTTTTAAAAAGCTTAATAGAAGAGACTTGGAAGATGAGCAGTTTATCGTGTGTGTAAATATGCCTTTCATTTATCTAACTTCAGGAGGCCATGCTTCTGTGTCCCGGAACCCAGAAATACACACCTGCTCTCACCCCATGCCCCCCTGCCATCTCCTCCCATGCAAATGGTGTTAGCCTTCTGATTTAATCCTGACCAACCTTAAAACTTGCCCCACAAATCAAGCATCCCAATAGCCTGCGCACATGGCCATTGTCCCACACCCACAGTCGTGCCAACCATTGTGACCAAGCACTGCCATCTACTGCACTTATTCCCTCAGCTGCTGTCTCGGTAACTCTCCCATCATACCGCTTAGATTGTAAGCTCTTCGGGGCAGGGATTTCCTCTTGCCTTATTTTGTTGTGCTTATTGTATTATAATTCCCCGTACTGTATTCTTTGTGAAGCGCAGAGTACACTTTTGGCGCGATATAAATAAAGACACACAATACAGTACAGGAAGCCACGCCTCGCACCAGGTTTGTGTTTTTTAACCTTGACCTGGCACTTTCAGGTCCGACCTTGTTCAGTTTTTCCATATCAGAATTTCCCAGGCCAGGTGATTCAGATCCCTTAGCAGTCGAGCTGCTCAGATCTCTATGAATGAGAGATTTAATGACCTTAGTAGAACGAAAGTTGATTTGATTAAATCCTATTTCAGGATCATCTGCTTTGCGCTGTAATGTTTAATCAGAGCTCGGAAAATTATTTATTCCCCAAGACGCAGGTGAGATTTAAGCCGTGGTATCTGGATAATGTTGTAAGGCCTCTGGCGTTTTTACTGATATTGGTCTCTTAAGTCAGAGAGATCATTTCTGAGCGAGATCAGAACTTGTGCGAGAGAGGGTATCATTTCCTTAATTATTTGCTCAGCGATATGCTGGGAAAAACGGTTTCTGTCCACGAGTTCTACTGCAAATAAGCTTTTAATTTGTACCAGAGTGCCAGTATCTTTATCGGATATAAAGTTCTCAGACGCCATAATCAAGGGATACGCGGAGCGCATGGGGATACGTGGAGCGCAAGGGGGTACGCGGAGCGCAAGGGGGTACGCGGAGCGCAAGGGGGTACGCGGAGCGCAAGGCGTTACGCGGAGCGCAAGGCGATACGCGGAGCGCAAGGCGATATGCGGAGCGCAAGGCGATACGCGGAGCGCAAGGCGATACGCGGAGCGCAAGGCGATACGCGGAGTGCAAGGCGATACGCGGAGCGCAAGGCGATACGCGGAGCAAGGTAGAGCTCAATTTTTCTTTGTAAATGTGAACTTCCGGGGAACCTGAGCCGATGAGTTTAAGGTCGGTCGCAGTAGAAGGTTAGAGGTACACTCCGCAGCAATACCTTTTGATTCCCACTTGCGGCATTGTTAGCCACTGATGTGTGCGGGTTCTGTTTGGGCCGAACAGGAGCTCCAAGAAACTGCAGCAATCTGTGATCGCTAGCTCCAGGAAGTCCCTGCAATATTCTTTTAACTCTTTAAATATATGTACAATGACATTCAATTATAATAAGCTTGTGACCCTTGTACCTCTAAATGTTTTCTGACCAGGCCCCTTTGGAGAACTGGTTGAAGAGTACAAACCTTCTATAGTTATATATATATATATATATATATATATATATATATATATATATAAAAATATATATAGTTTAAGAAATTTAAATGACAGTGGGCCGAACATATCGCAAGAAGAAATTACCATCATTGGACAAAGATGAACTAGACTGGATTAAAAGGGAAATTAAAAAACCGAGATAACGCCAAAAAGTGAGATGGGAAGAGGATATGAGGGAATGTGTGGGAGCGGCGTGGAGAAGCTGTAACCGCAGTACCTGGGAGATCATTGGGAACGCTTCATCCAGCAGTGGGGAGACACCGCCTGGAGATAATGATGAGGACAAATATAAAATACACATACACACACACACGTATGTAGCCCCCTCTCCCCCATGTCTAGGGTGATTACGTGTGGTACGTTACCTGATAGGCTCCCAGGAGGCCTGCTCCTCCGCTGCAGGGAGCCTGGGGTGTACCTGATTCGTTCTGGTGACAGCGCCTCCTCTTGCAAGGGATCCTAGCGGCGCAGGATAACCCCTTCACAGGACCCAATACAATGAATACACACAGGTATATAATAACAGGTTTACTGAACATAGATATACTAATAACAGAATAACACATATCATACAGAACTCACACAGCCTTATCCCCACACAGTGCCCCACTGTCCAACCACCTTGTCCACACCCTGGTCAGGTTTCCCTTAAAGTACTGAGGTGCCCATGGCACCTAAACACTCGGTGTCCACAGGAGCCACAACCCACCCCAAGTGTGTGGTAGCGCTACCCACAGAACGCGTGTGATTTGTTGGTTCACTTGAGTTGGCTACCTGCCCGGACCTCCAGCTCCCGGGTAGCGCCGGCTGTTGATAAGATCCGTCTGTCCCACGTGGTTGTCGTCCGTGGACTCCCGCTGGAGTGTCCCACCATGAAGATAGTCTTGCGGTGGTGGTCTGGTCCCAAACCACAGGCGGCAAGTACTGCGCGGCGTCGCTGCTGTGTCCTAAACACTACAAACTAATGGGGCAATGCTTGGGTCTCAGGGCCTACCTGGTGCCTAGGGGGGCAACCTAGGCCTAGTCCAGGGAATCGCAGCCCCCTGGACACTCCCTTTTCTCTCTCTGCTCCCCTTCCGACTGACTTCTCGCGGTCCAAGCGCGCCAATTGTATCTGTGAGCAGGGGATTGTTGCAGCCCTATTGGCTGTTGCGCGCCACGTGATGCCGGAGCCCATCTTTAACATGGCCACTGCTCGCGCCACACTGTGCATGGGCAAATTGTCAGTGCGCATGCGTGGCTATCAGCAAGATGGCGGCATCCTGCGAAGGGAGCCGCCGCGGACTGGGGAGCCAAGGGGGACCTGGCTATACATATATACATACATACATACATACATACATACATACATACATACATACACATATACATACACACATAGCGTGCACTTCTACAGACATGGCACAACCCAATGAAACACAATGCGTAACAAACCCTGTAGGTTTGAGGCGCATGAGCTCTATTGATATTTGTTAATTTAATGTACTGTTACATTTCAACAACAACAAAAAAATGGATTAACAAGGTAATTTCTCACCCCCCGCCTTGCTTTAAGACGGCAGGCTTCCCACATTAGATCTAATGGTAGCTAAGAGTGGGGTCATACAGAAAACATTTTGCTTCAGAAGAGACTAAAAAATCCATAAAAGAAGTCATTTAGCGGTAAAAGTTCTCAGGTTGGAACATTATGTGGTCTTATTTCCAGCATTAGAGGAAGAAAGGGTGCTGCAAAGCCGTCTGCTCGAGAGCTGTGAGACGCTATCACTCTGAGTGCATCAATACCGCGCCTGTGGAGTTCAGCCCTCTTATATAATAAATTGTTAAGAGCCTCTTATTATGAGATTTCCATTAAACACAAGTGACAGAAAAGCTTTGCATTCACATATGAGAAATACTGATTTACAAATGCAAGAACAAAATGGAGGAAAAGCCGCAGGAAGAGCCGGCGTCTGATAGGCCGCAGGAAGAGCCGGCGTCTGATAGGCCGCAGGAAGAGCCGGCGTCTGATAGGCCGCAGGAAGAGCCGGCGTCTGATAGGCCGCAGGAAGAGCCGGCGTCTGATAGGCCGGAAGAGCCGGAGCCTGATAGGCCGCAGGAAGAGCCGGAGCCTGATAGGCCGCAGGAAGAGCCGGAGCCTGATAGGCCGCAGGAAGAGCCGGCGTCTGATAGGCCGCAGGAAGAGCCGGAGTATGATAGGCCGCAGGAAGAGCCGGAGTATGATAGGCCGCAGGAAGAGCCGGCGTCTGATAGGCCGCAGGAAGAGCCGGCGTCTGATAGGCCGCAGGAAGAGCCGGCGTCTGATAGGCCGCAGGAAGAGCCGGCGTCTGATAGGCCGCAGGAAGAGCCGGCGTCTGATAGGCCGCAGGAAGAGCCGGCGTCTGATAGGCCGCAGGAAGAGCCGGCGTCTGATAGGCCGCAGGAAGAGCCGGCGTCTGATAGGCCGCAGGAAGAGCCAGCGTGTGATAGGCCGCAGGAAGAGCCGGCGTCTGATAGGCCGCAGGAAGAGCCGGCGTCTGATAGGCCGCTGGGAAGAGCCGGCGTCTGATAGGCCGCAGGAAGAGCTGGCGTCTGATAGGCCGCAGGAAGAGCCGGCGTTTGATAGGCCGCAGGAAGAGCCGGCGTCTGATAGGCCGCAGGAAGAGCCGGCGTCTGATAGGCCGCAGGAAGAGCCGGCGTCTGATAGGCCGCAGGAAGAGCCGGCGTCTGATAGGCCGCAGGAAGAGCCGGAGTCTGATAAGCCGCAGGAAGAGCCGGAGTCTGATAGGCCGCAGGAAGAGCCGGCATCTGATAGGCCGCAAGAAGAGCCGGAGTATGATAGGCCGCAGGAAGAGCCGGCGTCTGATAGGCCGCAGGAAGAGCCGGCATCTGATAGGCCGCAGGAAGAGCCGGAGTATGATAGGCCGCAGGAAGAGCCGGCGTCTGATAGGCCGCAGGAAGAGCCGGCGTCTGATAGGCCGCAGGAAGAGCCGGCGTCTGATAGGCCGCAGGAAGAGCCGGCGTCTGATAGGCCGGAAGAGCCGGAGCCTGATAGGCCGCAGGAAGAGCCGGAGCCTGATAGGCCGCAGGAAGAGCCGGAGCCTGATAGGCCGCAGGAAGAGCCGGCGTCTGATAGGCCGCAGGAAGAGCCGGAGTATGATAGGCCGCAGGAAGAGCCGGAGTATGATAGGCCGCAGGAAGAGCCGGCGTTTGATAGGCCGCAGGAAGAGCCGGCGTCTGATAGGCCGCAGGAAGAGCCGGCGTCTGATAGGCCGCAGGAAGAGCCGGCGTCTGATAGGCCGCAGGAAGAGCCGGCGTCTGATAGGCCGCAGGAAGAGCCGGCGTCTGATAGGCCGCAGGAAGAGCCGGCGTCTGATAGGCCGCAGGAAGAGCCGGCGTCTGATAGGCCGCAGGAAGAGCCAGCGTGTGATAGGCCGCAGGAAGAGCCGGCGTCTGATAGGCCGCAGGAAGAGCCGGCGTCTGATAGGCCGCTGGGAAGAGCCGGCGTCTGATAGGCCGCAGGAAGAGCTGGCGTCTGATAGGCCGCAGGAAGAGCCGGCGTTTGATAGGCCGCAGGAAGAGCCGGCGTCTGATAGGCCGCAGGAAGAGCCGGCGTCTGATAGGCCGCAGGAAGAGCCGGCGTCTGATAGGCCGCAGGAAGAGCCGGCGTCTGATAGGCCGCAGGAAGAGCCGGCGTCTGATAGGCCGGAAGAGCCGGAGCCTGATAGGCCGCAGGAAGAGCCGGAGCCTGATAGGCCGCAGGAAGAGCCGGAGCCTGATAGGCCGCAGGAAGAGCCGGCGTCTGATAGGCCGCAGGAAGAGCCGGAGTATGATAGGCCGCAGGAAGAGCCGGAGTATGATAGGCCGCAGGAAGAGCCGGCGTTTGATAGGCCGCAGGAAGAGCCGGCGTCTGATAGGCCGCAGGAAGAGCCGGCGTCTGATAGGCCGCAGGAAGAGCCGGCGTCTGATAGGCCGCAGGAAGAGCCGGCGTCTGATAGGCCGCAGGAAGAGCCGGCGTCTGATAGGCCGCAGGAAGAGCCGGCGTCTGATAGGCCGCAGGAAGAGCCGGCGTCTGATAGGCCGCAGGAAGAGCCAGCGTGTGATAGGCCGCAGGAAGAGCCGGCGTCTGATAGGCCGCAGGAAGAGCCGGCGTCTGATAGGCCGCTGGGAAGAGCCGGCGTCTGATAGGCCGCAGGAAGAGCTGGCGTCTGATAGGCCGCAGGAAGAGCCGGCGTTTGATAGGCCGCAGGAAGAGCCGGCGTCTGATAGGCCGCAGGAAGAGCCGGCGTCTGATAGGCCGCAGGAAGAGCCGGCGTCTGATAGGCCGCAGGAAGAGCCGGCGTCTGATAGGCCGCAGGAAGAGCCGGAGTCTGATAAGCCGCAGGAAGAGCCGGAGTCTGATAGGCCGCAGGAAGAGCCGGCATCTGATAGGCCGCAAGAAGAGCCGGAGTATGATAGGCCGCAGGAAGAGCCGGCGTCTGATAGGCCGCAGGAAGAGCCGGCATCTGATAGGCCGCAGGAAGAGCCGGAGTATGATAGGCCGCAGGAAGAGCCGGCGTCTGATAGGCCGCAGGAAGAGCCGGCGTCTGATAGGCCGCAGGAAGAGCCGGCGTCTGATAGGCCGCAGGAAGAGCCGGCGTCTGATAGGCCGGAAGAGCCGGAGCCTGATAGGCCGCAGGAAGAGCCGGAGCCTGATAGGCCGCAGGAAGAGCCGGAGCCTGATAGGCCGCAGGAAGAGCCGGCGTCTGATAGGCCGCAGGAAGAGCCGGAGTATGATAGGCCGCAGGAAGAGCCGGAGTATGATAGGCCGCAGGAAGAGCCGGCGTTTGATAGGCCGCAGGAAGAGCCGGCGTCTGATAGGCCGCAGGAAGAGCCGGCGTCTGATAGGCCGCAGGAAGAGCCGGCGTCTGATAGGCCGCAGGAAGAGCCGGCGTCTGATAGGCCGCAGGAAGAGCCGGCGTCTGATAGGCCGCAGGAAGAGCCGGCGTCTGATAGGCCGCAGGAAGAGCCGGCGTCTGATAGGCCGCAGGAAGAGCCAGCGTGTGATAGGCCGCAGGAAGAGCCGGCGTCTGATAGGCCGCAGGAAGAGCCGGCGTCTGATAGGCCGCTGGGAAGAGCCGGCGTCTGATAGGCCGCAGGAAGAGCTGGCGTCTGATAGGCCGCAGGAAGAGCCGGCGTTTGATAGGCCGCAGGAAGAGCCGGCGTCTGATAGGCCGCAGGAAGAGCCGGCGTCTGATAGGCCGCAGGAAGAGCCGGCGTCTGATAGGCCGCAGGAAGAGCCGGCGTCTGATAGGCCGCAGGAAGAGCCGGAGTCTGATAGGCCGCAGGAAGAGCCGGAGTCTGATAAGCCGCAGGAAGAGCCGGAGTCTGATAGGCCGCAGGAAGAGCCGGCATCTGATAGGCCGCAAGAAGAGCCGGAGTATGATAGGCCGCAGGAAGAGCCGGCGTCTGATAGGCCGCAGGAAGAGCCGGAGTATGATAGGCCGCAGGAAGAGCCGGCGTCTGATAGGCCGCAAGAAGAGCCGGCGTCTGATAGGCCGCAGGAAGAGCTGGAGTCTGATAGGCCGCAGGAAGAGCCGGAGTCTGATAGGCCGCAGGAAGAGCCGGAGTCTGATAGGCCGCAGGAAGAGCCGGAGTCTGATAGGCCGCAGGAAGAGCCGGAGTCTGATAGGCCGCAGGAAGAGCCGGAGTCTGATAGGCCGCAGGAAGAGCTGGCGTCTGATAGGCCGCAGGAAGAGCCGGAGTCTGATAGGCCGCAGGAAGAGCCGGCGTCTGATAGGCCGCAGGAAGAGCCGGAGTCAGATAGGCCGCAGGAAGAGCCGGCGTCAGATAGGCCGCAGGAAGAGCTGGAGTCTGATAGGGTCATCCCTGTTCAGGGCATATTTGGGATCTCTGCAGTGTGTCTGTCCTTACCTCACAAGCACCCAACAGAGGCAGCGTGCATTGTATGTTCCTGTGTGGTATTTATTATTATGCTGCCTGACCCTGACAGACTGTAGATCCTTTGTAATTTCTGATTGAATTCCTTCTCGCACTCCCTCAGCCAGCTCTGCCAGAAGCCTGTTCCATGCAACCACTGCACTTTTAGAGAAGAAGCACTTTTCCCCTCGAGTTTCATGACAATTCCTCGGGTGCTCCTTCAGAAGCACTAGCCAGTCCTATAGTGGCGCTAACAGAATAGTACAGTATTAATGTATAACCTTCAGGGTTTGCGCTACAATCTGCTCTGGATCACTGTGGATACATATGAGAAGTGCTAATCTTTCCCCCAGGAGCAGGCAGTATATGGCACATTGCTTGCGTTTAACAGCAGCTCCAATAAGTGTCATTATGTATTGTGGGACAGTGTACCTGGGAGACCGCTATCTTTACAGAAGAAGGACCGCGGTTTCTCCTTCCCTATGAGGACCCGGGATACATTAGGCTAAAATGTTTTTTTAGGTTCTCAAAAATAGTACAAGTAATTTGTGAAGTGCTGCCAGCGGAGGAAGGGCTGGGAAACCGCGTGTGGCGTGCAGATAACATGCTCAATCTCTCCCCTCCACCCTAAGCAGCTACAGTGCGCACAATCTGTGCTATAAGTGACAGGGGTCAGTGAGGCGCACGCATAATATAAAAAGATGTCTCGCGCATGATACAGGAAGGCGTCACGCGCGTGATACAGGAAGGCGTCACACGCATGATACAGGAAGGTGTCACACGCATGATACAGGAAGGCGTCACACGCATGATACAGGAAGGTGTCACACGCAGTGGATTCCTGGAAGTATAGGCGGAGAAGATGCTCCCCTTCCATTTCCAGGGATGTCTCTGAGAGAAACCCTGTTGTCCCTTTGTGTAAACCCCTAAACGTGCAGTGCGTCTTGCACCCATAAATAAAATGCAGCCCAGTCAACACTGTAAGAAATGAATATCTGGCTCCTCCCCGAACATGAAATGCTGCTTCCAGCTTCCCTATTACCTATTACCCACGCACAGTTCCACATGCACAACATGGATCAGTGTTACTGAGAGGGAATCTTTGACAACATGATCGCAACATACAGTGTATCTTGTGCACAGTCTCTCTGTGCGTTTCCACTGAATGCCATTCTGTTCTCACAGATCACGGTTGAGTTCAGTGAAATTAAATTCCTGTATAAAGTAGCTGGAAGAACACATTCACTTTTTCACCTGTTTAACTCTAACATATCGTATTCCTCCCTGGAAATCTTAGGGCAGAAATAGAACGTACACTGGGGACCCAGAAAGCTCACTCAATTCCTTAAAGCTGCAGCCCAAGCAATATCCTACATGTGTTTGTTTTTAATAAATCAGTTCTGCACAATGAGAAAATACTTGTAGCATTTTTGTTTAAACTCTGAATGACACTTTTAATGTATTATAATGTAACAAGCATTTTTTGTTTCTATAGCAACCATTTACAAAGTCACATCCCCTTCCTCTTCTGAAACAGGCGCTGGCACGCCCCTTTTTGAGCCCTGACCTCTCTCTAGCAGTGCACCAATTGTATCTGTGACTGCCTGGTCACCTGATCTTCCCCACAGAACTTTGCTTCTTAGGTCCTCTTCTGCTGCACTGACAGCCATTTAGTGAACCCCCGAGCCGAATCTTCGCCGATCGATCACAGGAGAACGGATCGATCAGCAACTTCGCTAATCACTTATTGTGTGGATTGTATTGATGTGCATATTAAAGGGGGGGAAATTTACATTTAAAAAAAAAACCCCGGCAGCTTGGAAGCTGCTTTAATCCCTTCACTATCAGTAAAAGGATAACCAATTTAGGGGGATCTTCTATATAGTGCTCAATAGGGCTCTAAGGACAAAATCAGCCAGGACGGTTGCAACATACTTTACAGAATGACCCCCCCTTAGTATCGCAAGGGACTACAATCATTGCAACACACGGAGAACTCCTTGTGGCCTTAGGATCACAGATCAGATTGTACGATCCTTATGGTAGGAACTTGCTTTGCCTACAAAGCTCTATGTGCAGTGAATACTGTACCAGCGACTCAGTGATGTGGGGTTACCCAAGAAAACAGAACACTATTATATACCAAGACACGAAAGAAACTGCGGACCTGCACTTCTGGGTTCAGAACCCCGAGTGCAGCGAGAAATGCCTTTTACTGCAGGTTCTAGAACAGCGCTTTAAAGTATTTTCCTATCGCGCTCCTCACATAACTCAAACCCCCTCTCAGGGCTGTCATTGCCGAACAGATGGAAAATATTAAGGGAAAAGGGCCCTGCGACTGCATCGGTCAGCCGCCCATCTCTGCCAGAAGGCCTCATGCTAACTACAAGCAGATTTCCAGGCGGCCTCTCTGCTCTGTTACAAGCTCAGATCTGGCACATCCTCTGCCCTGACTAGCAGCAGGAGGGCATGAGGCCAGCTGAGCACAGCTACTGTGCCAAACAGACTGTGCAGGGCCTTGCTGCTTGAATGCTTCCACAGAAAGACTCAAAGTCCATGGCCCCCTTTGTAAACAACTCCTTGTACTTTCTGCCTGCTACTGTGCCAAACCATCCTGAAGGCTCAGCGTCAAAAGGTGGCACAACTTAATCCCTCTACAAGTGAAAGCTGAGGGGTGGCTGGAGAGTTCAGCGCAGGGGGAAATAACTGCTGGACGTCAAGACGTACAAGAAAATGGCTTCACTTAAACATGTTACATAAACTCAAGGACTGGTTAGTGCCAAAGTGTCATCAGCTCAGTGTAAATCTTCAGTCCGACAACACCTCAGGAGAACAACGTCACAATAACAGCTGGTATTACAATGGTGGAAATGGGGCCACTTGGACTGACTGGAGAATGGCTGCTTCACAGCCATGGGGTGAATGTGGACGGCGCGTGGTGACGTTTAGGTGACGCGTCTGGTGGACACTTTGTCCTTTCACTGCTTGGAAGTAAGGATGCTCTGTGAAAAAGAAGCACCGCGGCAACGAAACGCAAACGTAACACACACCTATAAAGGGGTTTGTTAAACTGCGAGTGATACAAGAAGCTGTATCCGCTCTGGGGAAGTGTCAAAACGTAACACTCCTAACCAACAAACATGTTATTTGTAGATGCAATGGTGAACACAGTGTCCAGAGCTTGTCCACTACATGAGGACACATTGAGTCCAGCAGTACACGCGAATCACATGCACAGAGAAGTCCCTTGTTCCATGCAGAGTTATCCCAGCCCGTGGCGAGTCTGTGCTGCTTGTGATGTGAGTGAGCGTAGTGAAGAGCTGGAGGAAGAGAAGTTTGCACTGAATGATAACGGCGCACGGACACACGAATGGAATATCCTTATTGGAACGGGTTGGTATGTAAGAGACACGTTTGAAGGCGAATGGGAATTTCATTAACCTGTCATCTCGATCCTGGTCTGGCTTCCTCGGGAAGACTAATGAAGGTTTATTAAAAGGTTATGGAACTATTTGAACACGACTGTGTCCTGGCCACATTAGTAACTTGTAATACACAGAGTATGAGAGATTTGCTTACGGCATAGTTTTCATGATAGCCCTGCTTCAGCAAAGGTGGCTCAATCAGAATGACAGAGCCACCAGTGCTGAATCAGGGATATCCCTAATACCTGGCCTGTTGATGGACCTTGAGAACTGGAGTTGGCCGCCCCTGGTATATGGGAAGAGATCTCACATCAAGCAGTTAATATACAATAAACATTTCACCTGGGCACGTCTTCCATCGCTGGCTTATATCTCAATCTCTCGGGACCACTGTACAAGGGTTCCAAGTATCTTCTCCCTATAGAGTAACATTACAACAGTAGATAACCTGCAGAACATCGCTGTGCTCATTGTATACTCTGCGCTGTACCTGCTTCCTCTAGTCTCTAAGTCACAGTAACCGGCATCGAGAAATCAGCCACGTGAGCATTGAAGTAATTGCACTGGTTATATCAGTGCGGTGCTGAGAGGCCGCAGTCATTAATACTGGCAAATACTTCCAGGGCGGATCTTCCACTGACACCGGCACACAGGAAGTGGTTTCCTGGCAGACAACACGAGTTAAACACTAGAAAATGTAAAGGGAATCACGATCCCACTGAATTACGATTCTTCTGCGTGTACACACATACTGGTACACAGGTCCCTAAAGCTGCTGGTTTCAGCGTGTTCACAACCACTGGTACACAGGTCCCAAAAGCTGCTGGTCTCAGCGTGTACACATACTGTTACACATGTCCCTAAAGCTGCTGGTCTCCACTTGCACACAAACACTGGTACACAGGTCCCTAAAGCTGCTGGTCTCCACTTGCACACAAACACTGGTACACAGGTCCCTAAAGCTGCTGGTCTCAGCGTGCACACAAACACTGGTACACAGGTCCCTAAAGCTGCTGGTCTCAGCGTGCACACAAACACTGGTACACAGGTCCCTACGGCTGCTGGTCTCCGCTTGCACACAAACACTGGTACACAGGTCCCTACGGCTGCTGGTCTCCGCTTGCACACAAACACTGGTACACAGGTCCCTACGGCTGCTGGTCTCAGCTGGCACACAAATACTGGTACACAGGTCCCTACGGCTGCTGGTCTCAGCGTGCACACAAACACTGGTACACAGGTCCCTACGGCTGCTGGTCTCAGCGTGCACACAAACACTGGTACACAGGTCCGTACGGCTTCTGGTCTCAGCGTGCACACAAACACTGGTACACAGGTCCCTACGGCTGCTGGTCTCCGCTTGCACACAAACACTGGTACACCGGTCCCTAAAGCTGCTGGTCTCCGCTTGCACACAAACACTGGTACACAGGTCCCTACGGCTGCTGGTCTCCACTTGCACACAAACACTGGTACACAGGTCCCTACGGCTTCTGGTCTCAGCGTGCACACAAACACTGGTACACAGGTCCCTGCGGCTGCTGGTCTCCGCTTGCACACAAACACTGGTACACAGGTCGCTAAAACTGCTGGTCTCCACTTGCACACAAACACTGGTTACACAGGTCCCTACGGTTGCTGGTCTCAGCGTGCACACAAACACTGGTACACAGGTCCCTACGGTTGCTGGTCTCAGCGTGCACACAAACACTGGTACACAGGTCAGTACGGTTGCTGGTCTCAGCGTGCACACAAACACTGGTACACAGGTCCCTACGGCTGGTGGTCGCAGCGTGCACACAAACACTGGTACACAGGTCCCTACGGCTTCTGGTCTCAGCGTGTACACAGACACTGGTACACAGGCCCCTGAAGCTGCTTGTCTTCTATGCATCAATGCCCTGCCAGTTGGCCACCCCAAGCCAGGAAGCTGTCAGTGCCAATTGAGCTGAGGCTACGTGGTCCTATTGAAGAGCCCTTGCTTGGGAAGGGGCGTCCTCGGTTTCCAAAGCATGGGAAAAAAAAGGCCCTGCTTTGCTTCCATTCGAGCTGGCGACTTCCACTGACTGCAGTTCGGAGGAGCTGTGAATCGGCCTAACAAAGGCGTTCTGTGGCTTAGTCCTGGCTGGGACTCATGTCAACAGATTCTTGGGTCGCAGGTCACACTAACGAACATTTATTCCCAGCAGACCCTGCTCCCAGCGCAGCCTGGAAGTAGTACAAATTTGGAATTTTTCTCTAATCCCCCGAGATATTCCTGATCCTTCCACATGTTTCTGCTCAATTAGAAACAATTCTCACTTCTCACCACGTGAGAGGCCCCCTCGGACATTGTGTTCAATCAGAGCCAGACACAAAGAGACACACAGCCAATTATATTATTATGTACAGTACATATTATCCTGTGCATGTGGGAGCATATATCTATACACTGTGTACATAACGGGGGTAAAAATGTACATTATATTCAATTTATTTATCAACGCTACCAAACCACAATACATGTCGACAATTTCCTCTAAATTCCCCTGCCCAACACCTCTCTCTCTTTCTCTCTCTATATATATATATATATATACACACACACACACACACGTGCACACGATATGTTTGCTAAATCAATAAAACTTGCTATTTGCAACACGAAAAGGATGACACAAGGTGCAGATGTGTGGGAATAATCACCCAGCACTAATAAAAGGTACATACTCTGCTAATACTGAGGCTGCAGGTGGGCATTATGCAGTTTTAGATTTAAAAAAAGGGGGACTCGACCAACCATTTTCAGACAAACGGCTAAAATAATACATTTAAAAAACAAAACAAAAAAAACACATTTTGAAAAGCAGGCGACATGCAAAAAAATTAAATTTGCATCCTTTAACTAACGGCAGCAAAAATCAAGGAGTTTTAACATTCATTTAGTGAATCTTCACAGATATTCAGTGGAATCAGGTTGAATTACTGTTTGCAGATCACAGCTTCCTTCCAGAAATTCACCCCAACCTGCGGAGATCCCCTTCATCTGCTCACATCACATGAAAATGATTACACTGAACCATTGGTCATTGAAGCAGAGTTTCACACCCAGACAGAAACATTTCTATGAACACACTGCACCCACACGGACGCTCACTGCCCTCGTCTTTACTAAATACTGCTCTGTCCGATTCCTCATTCTCTCCTTTCCCCATAACCTCAACTCACTTTCCCTCTCTCACATTCAACTTCCAGCCTTTCCTCGCCATACTCACAACATGCCTCCCACTGACCTCCAGTCCTACTAATCCATGCCACCTCTTCTCTGTCCCCTTCAGTCTCACTCTTCAACGTGCTCTGCTACCTCTACTACACCACAAGACTTGGCTGATTATATCCGGGGGATGGTGGAAGCTATCCACACCAATGGATCTCTCTGTTGGAATACCCCGATCTCTGTTTTAAGTCCCCTGCCCGTCTCTTTATTTACGCTCTCACTGGGCGACCTCAAATAATCCGTTGGCTTCAGCTATCAACTCTATGCTGAAGACCCACCACCATATATATCTGCCCCATGCCTTACACGTGCAGTCACGTGCGTATAAGCAATCTCTGCCTGGATGATCCTTCATTGCCTCAAATCAAAAATGTCTAAGGTGGAGCTTCTCATACTCACTCCCAAAAAAGGCCTCATTGTTCCCTCCTCCATTATACTCAGAGACACCACTCACCAACCAGTCTTGCAAGTACTCTGTTTAGTGGTTACATGAAATCCCTCCCTCATCTACTCTGATTCTAGACCCATATTTGCTTCTGGCCTCCTGAAATCTCTCTGTTGGCTTCATTTGAATCTCTCTATAAACTACAAAATACTGGTCCCCTGCTTTCAGGCTCTACGTTCTATTCATCCTCCATATTTATCAACTCTAACCTCTCATTAATACTCCTACTCCTCTTACGCTCAACCCAAGGTTGTCTCACCTTTGCACCTTCTACCTGTATAGCCGTCTGACGTATGAAACCTTTTACACTCGGCTCTCCACACGTATGGAACGTTCTTCCACTTAATTTGTGTCAAGCCCCATCTCTTCCAATTTCTAAAGCCCAGACGAAAATTCATCTCATTACATTTTCACACCCACTCTACTAACATCAGATCATTGGTGGGCAACGGGCAGCCCCTGGGTCCACATGTGGCCCTTGGGGGATTTACTTGCAGCCCCGAAAGCCTGTTCTCCCTCCCTACCTAGTGCTGAAGGAGCAGAGATGATGGTGGTGTGGATCGCAGCGTCTTCCGCTCTGCGCCGATAAATACAGTACTGCCCGCTCCTCTCCTGTGCTGATATATACTTCCCTGATCTATACTGTACTGCCCCACTCATAACCTGTACTTATATACTGTACTGCCCGCTCCTCTCCTGCGCTGACATATACAGTACTGCCCGCTCCTCTCCTGCGCTGACATATACAGTATTGCCCGCTCCTCTCCTGCGCTGACATATACAGTACTGCCCGCTCCTCTCCTGTGCCGATATATACTTCCCCGATCTATACTGTACTGCCCCACTCATATCCTCTACTTATATACTGGACTGCCCGCTCCTCTCCTGTGCTGACAAATACAGTAATGCCCGCTCCTCTACCGTACCGATATAAAAAGTACTACCCGCTCTTCTTTTGCGCTGATAAATACTGTACTGCCCGCTCTTCTCCTGCGCTGATAAATACAGTACTGCCCGCTCCTCTCCTGCGCTGATAAATACAGTACTGCCCGCTCCTCTCCTGCGCTGATAAATACAGTACTGCCCGCTCCTCTCCTGCGCTGATACATACAGTACTGCCCGCTCTTCTCCTGCGCTGATAAATACAGTACTGCCCGCTCCTCTCCTGCGCTGATAAATACAGTACTGCCCGCTCTTCTCCTGCGCTGATAAATACTGTACTGCCCGCTCCTCTCCTGCGCTGATAAATACAGTACTGCTCGCTCCTCTTCTGTGCTGGTAAATACAGTACTGCCTGCTCCTCTCCTGCTCTGATAAATACAGTACTGCCCGCTCCTCTCCTGCGCTGATAAATACAGTACTGCCCGCTCCTCTCCTGCGCTGATAAATACAGTACTGCCCGCTCCTCTCCTGCGCTGATAAATACAGTACTGCCCGCTCCTCTCCTGCGCCGATACATACAGTACTGCCCGCTCCTCTCCTGCGCTGATAGATACAGTACTGCCCGCTCCTCTCCTGCACTGGTAAATACAGTACTGCCCGCTCCTCTCCTGTGCTGATAAATACAGTACTGCCCGCTCCTCTCCTGCGCTGATAAATACAGTACTGCCCGCTCCTCTCCTGCGCTGATAAATACAGTACTGCCCGCTCCTCTCCTGTGCTGATAAATACAGTACTGCCCGCTCCTCTCCTGTGCTGATACATACAGTACTGCCCGCTCCTCTCCTGCGCTGATAAATACAGTACTGCCCGCTCCTCTCCTGCGCTGATAAATACAGTACTGCCCGCTCTTCTTTTGCGCTGATAAATACTGTACTGCCCGCTCTTCTCCTGCGCTGATAAATACAGTACAGACCGCTCCTCTCCTGCGCTGATAAATACAGTACTGCCCGCTCCTCTCCTGCGCTGATAAATACCGTACTGCCCGCTCTTCTCCTGCGCTGATAAATACAGTACAGACCGCTCCTCTCCTGCGCTGATAAATACAGTACTGCCCGCTCCTCTCCTGCGCTGATAAATACCGTACTGCCCGCTCTTCTCCTGCGCTGATAAATACAGTACTGCCCGCTCCTCTCCTGCGCTGATTAATACAGTACTTCCCGCTCCTCTCCTCTGCTTATAAATACAGTACTGCCCGCTCCAATTCCTGTGCTGATAAATACAGTACTGCCCGCTCCTCTCCTGCGCTGATAAACACAGTACTGCCCGCTCCTCTCCTGTGCTGATAAATACAGTACTGCCCGCTCCTCTCCTGCGCTGATAAACACAGTACTGCCCGCTCCTCTCCTGCACTGATACAGTACTGCAGCTCCTCTCCTGTGCTGATATAGTACTGCCCGCTCCTCTCCTGCGCTGATAAATACAGTACTGCAGCTCCTCTCCTGTGCCTCTCCTGCGCTGATAAATACAGTACTGCCCGCTCCTCTCCTGCACTGATAAATACAGTACTGCCCGCTCCTCTCCTGCGCTGATAAATACAGTACTGCCCGCTCCTCTCCTGCACTGATAAATACAGTACTGCCCGCTCCTCTCCTGCGCTGGTAAATACAGTACTGCCCGCTCTTCTCCTGCGCTGATAAATACAGTACTGCCCGCTCCTCTCCTGCGCTCTTATATATACAGTACTGCCCGCTCCTCTCCTGTGCTGATAAATACAGTACTGCCCGCTCCTCTCCTGCGCTGATACATACAGTACTGCCCGCTCCTCTCCTGTGCTGATATATACAGTACTGCCCGCTCCTCTCCTGCGCTGATAAATACAGTACTGCCTGCTCCTCTCCTGTGCTGATATATACAGTACTGCCCGCTCCTCTCCTGTGCGGATAAATACAGTACTGCCCGCTCCCCTCCTGCGCTGATAAATACAGTATTGCCCGCTCCTCTCCTGCGCTGATAA